>NC_064620.1:100435075-100738106 GCF_023898315.1 Schistocerca nitens | reverse complement strand
ACCCGCGCATTCATTCCCATACCTGCGGATATTTTATCCTGCTGATCAATCTTTAACGAACTCTACTGCAGTTTAGCTGGCATTACCTTCATGACACGTAAGCCTTGCGATGTCGCTTCGTTTGCAACTGTATTACCCAAGTGAAACAAAGTTTCATTGAGCTCAAGAGCTTTTACAAAACTCACCCAGGCGTGGTAAAACATCCATATGCACTTTAAACTGAGTTCTGTAATGGTAAACTCACGTACCGTCATACCCAACGACTCAACATTTCTGTCAACAACCCCATGTACCTTACATCGTTGTGGTCCCGCCGCCCCCTGTTTTCCAGGTCCAGACTGATAACGTGTGGCCTCGTGTCTACAAGAAACCTCTGTTGCATACCACCCACTACACCAACTAAGCATGTTTCCGCCTGTGCACTAACTTGTGTAGTGTTACGATCTATCAGGACTGCCTTCCGATGGTCAAAGTTTTCCCAATTCAGTTTAGCGGCTGTTTACCACAATGATGCTTCCTGTTCTTCCTCTGCCGTCATTCAGATACTCGGTAGCCCACTTCCCCACATGAGTAACACTCTAGTTGCTTCCACTGCTTCGCCGGCCATTGTGGCAGAGCAGTTATAGCGGTTCTAGTCCGGAACCGCGCTGCTGCTACGGTCGCAGGTTTGAATCTTCCCTCGGGGCCCGCATCTCGTGGTCGTGCGGTAGCGTTCTCGCTTCCCACGCCCGGGTTCCCGGGTTCGATTCCCGGCGGGGTCAGGGATTTTTTCTGCCTCGTGATGGCTGGGTGTTGTGTGCTGTCCTTAGGTTAGTTAGGTTCAAGTAGTTCTAAGTTCTAGGAGACTGATGACCAAAGATGTTAAGTCCCATAGTGCTCAGAGTCTTCCCTCGGGCATGGACGTGTGTGATATCCTTAGGTTAGTTAAGGTTAAGTAGTTGTAAGTCCAGTGGACCGATGACCTCAGATGTTAAGTCCTATAGTGGTTAGAGCCATTTGAACTATTTTTTCACTATATCTGTGTATGGCCCTTGCGCCCAGACCTATAGCACCTCACCTCAGAATGGACAAAACAGTGAGTTACCCATTGTTTCATGACAAAATATATTTCCTCAAATTGCGCCACAGTCCTAAGAGCTGCAGCCTCCTGCGATAACACTTTGTTGGCTTCTGCTTTGTGGAACGCACATATGTTAAGCATTAACTTCGCAAATCCTGTCTGAAAATATTTCCACTGACTTACCACAGTTCAAATTAATAGTATTGAGCTCCTCGCGAAACATTCCTATGGTATTTGGTTTTTGGTAACACTGGCGTAGTCCAGCAGCCAACTGCTGAGATGACTGTGCTTTACTTTGGAACTCATGGCCTCTCATGTTGAATGCAAATTCAATCACACTAAGTATTTCTTCATCTGATTTACCCCTCAGTGCTGCAGCAGCTGTAACATCATTAAACTTGCAATACCAAGGGAGATGGACGGAAGGGAGCGGTACTTTATGCCCACCTTTTGAAAATATTGAAATCTACTCATGTACTTTATATTTTAAAAATTTCTAAGAAAATATTTAATGTCTTTAATGCAGTATTCTTCCAGATTCTATGATTGTTTTACGTTTTTTCGTTTAAGCTCTATCCGAAAATCTTAAGTTTAAGGCAGGTGGTCACAAGGTCTCCCCCGCTTGGTAGCAGAGGCGACTTCCCATAACGATCGTCTTACTCCACAAATAATAGCTTTATGTGACCTTAGAACACAAGGACATTATATTTCTCTGGGATTGACAGCAACAATTATCTCAACAATGATTCATTTTTGTTTGGTTCTTTATTGATTCCTGTTCAGTGGCACTTAGTCCAGTGTTAGATAAAGCTGTGCTTGAAATTGTATTGACAGTCACATACTGAAATAGAAATATCACAGAAATTGGAAGAATCTACAGATTCTCAAATTGAATTTGCCGCACTGTTTGGGGCACTCTGGGGCACTTTGTCCCGGTCCTTGCGGCATGTCCGAAAGAACAAATACAATCTTAGTATAAATTTAGTTAAGTCTCACTGGCCACTTGACCATCTTCTTCTTCTGTGCGGATGCACAAACAGTGACCAACACTTACGGGAATCGTTAACGCGCTACGAGTAATGAGTATAATGAGGGGTGGGCACTATGAATGTAGTGTGGGACAATACTTTGAGAATGTGGGTTTCTTGGGAGGTGTGCCAGAGATAAATCCCTGCAGTCGCACTATCCTCTGTGTCCTCGGTGGCTCAGCAGGAGATCCCGGGTTCGAGTCCAGATCGGGGCACAAATTTTCATCTCTCGCCGTTGAAGTATGTCAACGCCTGTAAGCAGCTAAGGGTTTTCATTTCACTGTAATTTCATTCTAACGAGCTGCATCGTCACCGATAGTATCTGTTCTTTCGGACATGTCCGAAAGAACAGCTAACATCTGAGTATGTAGACAATCTTTTGTCTTGCCGTGGAAAGGTATTTGTCTCTCAGCAGCCTGATACGATGTTATTTGAAGTGTTGTGGGTGAGGGACGTATTTGGTAGTGCTGTTTTGACTTTCGATTGCATCTGTTGGTAGAAGAAAGATACACTGTGAAGGACAAAAAAGATTAATATCAGGTGTATATTGAAAAGTGAAAGGCATATAAATTTTAAATATATATATATATATATATATATATATATATATATATATATATATCATTATTCAAAATATCAGAATATATATATATATATATATATATATATATATATATGTATATGTCTCATTTCAATATTGGTACCACTCCATTTTGTTCATTTTCAGATACATAGTCCCAAAGTTAAATGAGCGCTGAAAACTCTGCAGTTGAGATACCAGAAATATTCAAGCATATGACTTCATGCTAGAGATGAACCTGTCTTTCTGTTTGTTTAGATCATTAATTTCAGAAGCATTAGATGCAGAAAAGTGGAAGTAATGGACTTGTACAACTTGTGTGTGTGTGTTACTTGAAATATTATTGCGTCAATCAGGCATATATATATATATATATTCTCTCTCACACACACACACACCTTATTCAGCTAGTTAACTTGCACAGAGTTGGGAGAATGACCACCACACTTGCCTGATTCATGCATTAAGAAGTTCTTTTTAATTTTGTACCCTTTTAAAATCATTGTTCATATTGCAATATTGCACCATGTGGTATGTAACAGTTTGAATATAGTTTGGAAATTTTACATAGGAATGTAGCTTAACTGCTTGCTGTTTCCTGTTGTGCTTTCGAGAAATCAGCAACTGTGTTGTCAAGATGCGAGGTAAGTGAAAATTTTGATTAGGGGCATATAAGTGTTTAATATTTCATGGGTATTTGATTTAAAGAGAAATTGTACTCAGACCACTTACAAATAAGTTCAAATTTGGTTTTTTTCTTTTTTTTTGTCAAAAGTTAGAAAATGAGTTTAAGGTGGATAAAAGTTCATAAGGACATAGTTTTCGTAAAACGTTGATTTCTTCCATAGAGTGGGATATAAAGCAGGGCTAAATTTCATTAAAAATGTGGTGTGGATGTTTTTCATTTATTCTGATTGCTAACCAGCTGTAAAATGTTTATCGGTCGCTGCAACGACATGAAACCCTTGGCAGAGTAGGGGAAAGCAACAGGCAAACCTGCTGTGGGTCCCTGGACACTCAGGAATTAATGGCATCTACAGTCTGGAACCGCGCGACCGCTACGGTCGCAGGTTCGAATCCTGCCTCGGGCATGGATGTGTGTGATGTCCTTAGGTTAGTTAGGTTTAAGTAGTTCTAAGTTGTAGGGGACTGTTGACCTCAGAAGTTAAGCCCCATAACGCCCAGAGACATTTGAATTCAATTTTTTAATTAATAGCAAGGAACAAGCTAGTAGAATGACCGGGACAGGCACAATGACTAGATTCATTGGACAGGAACCTGTCATCATGTAAGCTGACAGTACCACCAAAACCACGTAACTGAAACAGGAGGTGGAACGTTTATTGAACTACGAACCAAAATCAAAAACGTGGCAAGGCAATGTTGCCGAAATTTTCAATAGGAGTTTTATAATTGTTAACTCGAACTGAAAACAGATCAAACTCGTCGTAGAACTTATGGCTGGACATGGAACTTCATAAAACATCTGCACCGTATGGATACAGAACAAAAAGCCGCTATGTGTGGATTATGTGATGAGAAAGATGAAACTGCACCACATCTAATCTTCCTATGCGAAACTCTGGCGGCCATAAGACACAGAATAGTCGACTCGGTAGAGGCTGAAGGACACATGTCTAATGACAACATAGTAAAGATTCTTCTACTACTTCTTAATGGTACCGGTTTGCTTTACTAGAAATACTGGAATCGAAATACCAGAATAAACTCAAGTTTCCGTGGGTGCACCAGTGGGATAAGACCTTGTTGTTTTTATCTCTCTGTATTAGAAATATCAGACTGAAGCGTCTCCACATGAGCCTCTTCATCATTTTGCTAAACATTTAACTTAATGTACCCACCTGTGGCACCTCAGTTCTGGGCGTAATCTACAAACTGCTTAAAAAAGACTGAGTAGCTGAGTGTGTCTGTAGTAGATACAAGGTATATTATCTTTATTTCACTTCACATTTTACTATGTTTACGGTAATTATCGTAGCCCCAAACCCATATTCAATACATTTATGTGTACTATGTCAGTACATACATCCTTCCCTGCTCTCACCTGAATCAGCCAAGACCATGAATGAGAGTGTAGAAGATAAATTTAAATGAACAGTTACCAGTTCAGAAGCCTTCCCTTTTGGCTAAATATATCGTCAGCTGCTTGTATTAGTTGCCTGAACAATATAATTCCTGCAGACTTACGATCAGGCATAGCGCTCTATGTGGATAAATTTCTCGTGGCAGTGAAGTCATGGACTGTCCACAATGAAGAGGTGCATCGGTTATTGGGAGCCTTTGAACAGGTGAGAGTGAATGTGAACCTAGACAAGTCACAACTCGGCAGATAAGAAATAAGATTCCTGGAACTCATCGTATCTGCAGACGATATACAACCTGACCCTGACAAGAATTGTGCGATTGCGGAATGCGCAATTCCAGAGATGAGGTATTGATAGACGTTAAAGAAAAATGGGAAGATCGCGACAATGCGTCAATTCGTCATTTCTACTCAGTAAGAGACGGCATTCACTTTAAAATTCGTGGTCCAGACGACACACGGTGACAGCTCGCAAGTCCAATGCATACACTTGAGTTATGGGATTATCGGTGGAAAGAAAGAGCTTCCGAAATGCTCAGACGAATACGCCGTGTCATTTGAATACGCCATGCCAGCGAGCCATACTAGCCGCAGTGATGTACGCTGCACCTCTCCACCCAGTACTCCCCAACAAACTGTGTGGCATCGCCGCTGTCGTCTTTTTCGGGACAGTAATCCGTACTAGGTCAGGCTTTCCTAATGTACTGCACGGTGAGCAACTAAGGTGTAAGTTTGTTTCCTTTACACAAAAGAGGATGGCAAATGGGAAACTTGTAGCGAAGGCTTTCGTTGACAATTTTTAACGAAATGTAGGACCGGGGAAGCGGGTAGTTTCAGACAATGGGTCGCAGTTTCGCCCGAAAGATTTGTCACGAAATCTGAGGCGTCGGAATGTAAAGCCATTATTCAGGTCAGTGTGTCAACCGAGCTGTAACCCAGCGGAACACTTGATAAGGGAACTTGTAACACTTACTGTCACAGCAGTCACAGAACCTGGAACTCGCACCTTAAATCGTTTCAGGTCATACTCAACAAACTTCCACCCACATCGATCATGCTACCCCAGATCTCGGTACTGAAACACAAGCCGCGTTAGGTGACACTTCTCTCTCAGCTTCCGGCTGTGATGGCTTCGGTTAAACATCTTGAGGCTGCAGTGGATGGAAACCACTGTTGTGGGCCGGCAGTGGGGATCCAACGGACGTCCAGCGCGTCAGAGCCCTCCGATCGGTCGTCACTGGTGGCCAGCCCAGTTACTTCTCGCACTGAAGTTGATCCCTCACCTGTGGTCGAGTGGTAGGTCGCCGCAGGGTGAAGCAGGAGGCGAAAGACTTCCCAGGCAGCCGCACGTAAGGCCTCCCCGGTTTGTCTGACAAACAGGTTCGAGGTTCTGTCTGTGGCTGACACTCTCGCTGAGCCAGATGTAGTCTGCTGTCCTGTTCCTGAGAAAACCACTCAGTCTGCTAGATCTGGGCAATAACAGAGGGTGGTATTATTGGTAGTTGGGATGTCTAACGCTCGGCGCGTTATGGGGCCCCTTAGGGACTTGGCTGACAAGAAGGGTGTTGTTGTTGTTGTTGTGGTCTTCAGTCCTGAGACTGGTTTGATGCAGCTCTCCATGCTACTCTATCCTGTGCAAGCTTCTTCATCTCCCAGTACCTACTGCAACCTACATCCTTCTGAATCTGCTTAGTGTATTGATCTCTTGGTCTCCCTCTACGATTTTTACCCTCCACGCTGCCCTCCAATGCTAAATTTGTGATCCCTTGATGCCTCAAAACATGTCCTACCAACCGATCCCTTCTTCTAGTCAAGTTGTGCCACAAACTTCTCTTCTCTCCAATCCTATTCAATACCTCCTCATTAGTTACGTGATCTACCCACCTTATCTTCAGCATTCTTCTGTAGCACCACATTTCGAAAGCTTCTATTCTCTTCTTGTCCAAACTAGTTATCGTCCATGTCTCACTTCCATACATGGCTACACTCCATACAAATACTTTCAGAAACGACTTCCTGACACCTAAATCTATACTCGATGTTAACAAATTTCTCTTCTTGAGAAACGCTTTCCTTGCCATTGCCAGTCTACATTTTATATCCTCTCTACTTCGACCATCATCGGTTATTTTACTCCCTAAATAGCAAAACTCCTTTACTACTTTAAGTGTCTCATTTCCTAATCTAATTCCCTCAGCATCACCCGACTTAATTTGACTACATTCCATTATCCTCGTTTTGCTTTTGTTGATGTTCATCTTATATCCTCCTGTCAAGACACTGTCCATTCCGTTCAACTGCTCTTCCAAGTCCTTTGCTGTCTCTGACAGAATTACAATGTCATCGGCGAACCTCAAAGTTTTTACTTCTTCTCCATGAATTTTAATACCTACTCCGAATTTTTCTTTTGTTTCCTTTACTGCTTGCTCAATATACAGATTGAATAACATCGGGGAGAGGCTACAACCCTGTCTCACTCCTTTCCCAACCACTGCTTCCCTTTCATGCCCCTCGACTCTTATAACTGCCCTCTGGTTTCTGTACAAATTGTAAATAGCCTTTCGCTCCCTGTATTTTACCCCTGCCACCTTCAGAATTTGAAAGAGAGTTTTCCAGTCAACATTGTCAAAAGCTTTCTCTAAGTCTACAAATGCTAGAAACGTAGGTTTGCCTTTTCTTAATCTTTCTTCCAAGATAAGTCGTAAGGTCAGTATTGCCTCACGTGTTCCAACATTCCTACGGAATCCAAACTGATCTTCCCCGAGGTCAGCTTCTACCAGTTTTTCCATTCGTCTGTAAAGAATTCGCGTTAGTATTTTGCAGCTGTGACTTATTAAACTGATAGTTCGGTAATTTTCACATCTGTCAACACCTGCTTTCTTTGGGATTGGAATTATTATATTCTTCTTGAAGTCTGAGGGTATTTCGCCTGTCTCATACATCGTGCTCACCAGATGGTAGAGTTTTGTTATGACTGGCTCTCCCGAGGCCATCAGTAGTTCTAGTGGAATGTTGTCTACTCCCGGGGCCTTGTTTCGACTCAGGTCTTTCAGTGCTCTGTCAAACTCTGCACGCAGTATCTTATCTCCCATTTCGTCTTCATCTACATCCTCTTCCATTTCCATAATATTGTCCTCAAGTACATCTCCCTTGTATAAACCCTCTATATACTCCTTCCACCTTTCTACCTTCCCTTCTTTGCTTAGAACTGGGTTTCCATCTGAGCTCTTGATATTCATAGAAGTGGTTCTCTTCTCTCCAAAGGTCTCTTTAATTTTCCTGTAGGCAGTATCTATCTTACCCCTAGTGAGACAAGCCTCTACATCCTTACATTTGTCCTCTAGCCATCCCTGCTTAGCCATTTTGCACTTCCTGTCGATCTCATTTTTGAGACGTTTGTATTCCTTTTTGCCTGCTTCATTTACTGCATTTTTATATTTTCTCCTTTCATCAATTAAATTCAATATTTCTTCTGTTACCCAAGGACTTCTATTAGCCCTCGTCTTTTTACCTACTTGATCGTCTGCTGCCTTCACCACTTCATCCCTCAGAGCTACCCATTCTTCTTCTACTGTATTTCTTTCCCCCATTCCTGTCAATTGTTCCCTTATGCTCTCCCTGAAACTCTCTACAACCTCTGGTTCTTTCAGTTTATCCAGGTCCCATCTCCTTAAATTCCCACCTTTTTGCAGTTTCTTCAGTTTCAATCTGCAGTTCATAACCAATAGATTGTGGTCAGAATCCACATCTGCCCCAGGAAATGTCTTACAATTTAAAACCTGGTTCCTAAATCTCTGTCTTACCATTATATAATCTATCTGAAACCTGTCAGTATCTCCTGGCTTCTTCCATGTATACAGCCTCCTTTCATGATTCTTGAACCAAGTGTTAGCTATGATTAAGTTATGCTCTGTGCAAAATTCTACAAGGCGGCTTCCTCTTTCATTCCTTCCCCCCAATCCATATTCACCTACTATGTTTCCTTCTCTCCCTTTTCCTACTGACGAATTCCAGTCACCCATGACTATTAAATTTTCGTCTCCCTTCACTACCTGAATAATTTCTTTTATCTCGTCATACATTTCATCTATTTCTTCATCATCTGCAGAGCTAGTTGGCATATAAACTTGTACTAGTGTAGTAGGCATGGGCTTTGTGTCTATCTTGGCCACAATAATGCGTTCACTATGCTGTTTGTAGTAGCTAACCCGCACTCCTATTTTTTTATTCATTATTAAACCTACTCCTGCATTACCCCTATTTGATTTTGTATTTATAACCCTGTAATCACCTGACCAAAAGTCTTGTTCCTCCTGCCACCGAACTTCACTACTTCCCACTATATCTAACTTTAACCTATCCATTTCCCTTTTTAAATTTTCTAACCTACCTGCCCGATTAAGTGATCTGACATTCCACGCTCCGATCCGTAGAACGCCAGTTTTCTTTCTCCTGATAACGACGTCCTCCTGGATAGTCCCCGCCCGGAGATCCGAATGGGGGACTATTTTACCTCCGGAATATTTTACCCAAGAGGACGCCATCATCATTTAATCATACAGTAGAGCTGCATGTCCTCGGGAAAAATTACGGCTGTAGTTTCCCCTTGCTTTCAGCCGTTCGCAGTACCAGCACAGCAAGGCCGTTTTGGTTAATGTTACAAGGCCAGATCAGTCAATCATCCAGACTGTTGCCCCTGCAACTACTGAAAAGGCTGCTGCCCCTCTTCAGGAACCACATGTTTGTCTGGCCTCTCAACAGATACCCCTCCGTTGTGGTTGCACCTACGGTACGGCCATCTGTATCGCTGAGGCACGCAAGCCTCCCCACCAACGGCAAGGTCCATGGTTCATGGGGGGGTAGGGTAAGAAAACCAATGTGGACTCCATGTGCATACCGGATGGAATCATTCCAGATGTGGAAAGGGTCCTCCCGGACGCCATGAAGAGCACACGGTGCAGCCAACTGCAGGTGGTTGCTCACGTCGGTACCAATGATGTTTGTCACCTTGGATCAGAAGACGATCTCTCTGGCATCGATCGGCTAACAGAAGAGGTAAAGGCTGCCAGTCTTGGTTGCAAGATGAAAGCAGAGCTGACCATTTGTAGCATAGTCGACAGGACGTACTGCGGACCTCTGGTACATAGACCAGTGCAGTGTCTGAATCAGAAGTTCAGACGGTTCTGCGACCGTGTAGGCTGCAGATTCCTCGACTACCGCCAAAGGGTGGTAGGGTTTCTGGATCCGCTGAATAGGTCAGGTGTCCACTATGCGCAGGAGGCGGCTACACGGGTGTCATGGGTGGCGTGGACTGGGCGTTTTATTAACTTAGAGGGACTCGGGAAACACAAATAGGGCTTCAGCCATAAAAGGAGCAGGCTGAACACAGGAAGAACGTAGATAAAGGAGCCATTGGTATAACAGTTGTAAAATGTCGTAGCTGTGTTGGGAATGTACCAGAGTTCCCAGCGCTAATAGAAAGCACTGACGCTTAAATCGTTATAGGCACTGAAAGCTTTCTGAAAGCGGACATAACCTCAGCCGAAATTTTTGCGAAGACCTAACGGTGTTCCGAAAGGATAGAATTAACACGGTTGAAGGTGGCGTGTTTGTTGCTGTCAGAAGTAGTTTAACGTGTCGCGAAATTGAAGTAGATACTTCCTGTGAGTTAGTATAGGCAGAAGTGATTATTGGCAAACGGAATAAAATAATAATTGCATCCTTATACCGACTTCCCTGTTCAGCTGATACAGTTGTTGAAAGGTTCAAAGAAAACTTGAGTTTGATTTCAAACACGAAACCGAGTTTTACGACAATAGTTTGTGGTGACTTTAGTTTACTCTCGATATGTTAGGCGGAAATACATATTTAATTCCGGAGATACGCGTAAAACATCATCCGAAATTGTGCTAAACGCATTCTCTGAAAATTATTTCGAGCAGTTAGTTCATGAGCCCACGCAAATAGTAAACGTTTGTGAAAACAAACTATATCTCTTAGCAACAATTAATCCTGAGTTAATAACGAGCATCGAAACCGATTCAGGGATTAGTGAACACAGGCTTCTCGTAGCGAGATTGAATATTGTAATCTCCAAATCCCCGAGAAATAAGCGAAAATACACCTATTCAAATAATCACATAAACATTCACTTGACGCCTTCCTGAGAGACAATCTCCACTCATTTAAAATTAATAACATAAGTATGGACCAGATGTGGCTTAAATTCAAAGAAATAGTATCGGCAGCCATTGAGAGATTTAGACCAAACAAATTAACAAACGACGTAGCTGATCCTCCTTGGTACATAAAACCGGTTAGAATACTGTTGCAGAAACAACGAAACAAACATGCCAAATTTAAACAGACGCAAAATCCCCAAGATTGGCGATTTCTTACAGAAGCTCGACATTTACCGCAGACGTCAATGCGAGATGCCTATAACAGTTTACACAACGAAACGTTGTCTCGAAACCTGGCAGAAAATCCAAAGAGATTCTGGTCGTATGTGAAGTATGTTAGCGGCAAGAAACAATCAATGCCTTCTCTGCATGATAGCAATGGAGATACTATCGAAGACAGTGCTGCCAAAGCAGTGTTACTAAACATAGTAATTTGAAACGCCTTCACAAAAGTAGACGAAGTAAATGTTCCAGATTTCGAATCAAGAACAGCTGCCAACATGAGTAACGTAGCAGTAAATATCCTCGGAGTAGTGGAGCAACTTAAATCACTTAATAAAATCAAGCCTTCTTGCCCAAACTGTATACCAGTTGGGTTGCTTTCAGAGTATGCTGATGCATTAGATCCTTATTTAAGAATCATATACAACCGTTTAGTCGACGACAGATCCGTACCCAAACACAGTAAAGGTGCACAGGTCACACCAATACTCAAGAAAGATAGTAGGAATAATCAACTAAATTACAGACCCATATCGTTAACGTCGATATGTGGCAGGATTTTAGGACATATATTGTGTTCGAACATTATGAATTACCTCTAAGAAAACCGTCTATTGACACACAGTCAACATTGTTTTAGAAAACATCGTTCATGTGAACCACAGCTAGCTCTTCATTCACATAAAGTTATGAGTGCTATTGACAAGGGATTTCAGATCGATTCCGCACTTCTTGATTTCCGGAATGGTTTTGACACTGTACCACACTAGCGGCTCGTATTGCAATTGCGTGCTTACGGTATATCGTCTCAGTTATGTGACTGGATTTGTGATTTCCTGACAGAGGGGCCACAGTTCGTAATAACCGACGGAAAGTCATCGAGTAAAACAGAAGTGATTTCTGGTGTTCCCGAAGGTAGTGTTATAGGCCCTTTGCTGTTCCTTATCTAAACTCCTGGAAATGGAAAAAAGAACACGTTGACACTGGTGTGTCAGACCCACCATACTTGCTCCGGACACTGCGAGAGGGCTGTACAAGCAATGATCACACGCACGGCACAGCGGACACACCAGGAACCGCGGTGTTGGCCGTCGAATGGCGCTAGCTGCGCAGCATTTGTGCACCGCCGCCGTCAGTGTCAGCCAGTTTGCCGTGGCATACGGAGCTCCATCGCAGTCTTTAACACTGGTAGCGTGCTGCGAAAGCGTGGACGTGAACCGTATGTGCAGTTGACGGACTTTGAGTGAGGGCGTATAGTGGGCATGCGGGAGGCCGGGTGGACGTACCGCCGAATTGCTCAACACGTGGGGCGTGAGGTCTCCACAGTACATCGATGTTGTCGCCAGTGGTCGGCGGAAGGTGCACGTGCCCGTCGACCAGGGACCGGACCGCAGCGACGCACGGATGCACGCCAAGACCGTAGGATCCTACGCAGTGCCGTAGGGGACCGCACCGCCACTTCCCAGCAAATTAGGGACACTGTTGCTCCTGGGGTATCGGCGAGGACCATTCGCAACCGTCTCCATGAAGCTGGGCTACGGTCCCGCACACCGTAAGGCCGTCTTCCGCTCACGCCCCAACATCGTGCAGCCCGCCTCCAGTGGTGTCGCGACAGGCGTGAATGGAGGGACGATTGGAGACGTGTGGTCTTCAGCGATGAGAGTCGCTTCTGCCTTGGTGCCAATGATGGTCGTATGCGTGTTTGGCGCCGTGCAGGTGAGCGCCACAATCAGGACTGCATACGACCGAGGCACACAGGGCCAACACCCGGCATCATGGTGTGGGGAGCGATCTCCTACACTGGCCGTACACCACTGGTGATCGTCGAGGGGACACTGAATAGTGCACGGTACATCCAAACCGTCATCGAACCCATCGTTCTACCATTCCTAGACCGGCAAGGGAACTTGCTGTTCCAACAGGACAATGCACGTCCGCATGTATCCCGTGCCACCCAACGTGCTCTAGAAGGTGTAAGTCAACTACCCTGGCCAGCAAGATCTCCGGATCTGTCCCCCATTGAGCATGTTTGGGACTGGATGAAGCGTCGTCTCACGCGGTCTGCACGTCCAGCACGAACGCTGGTCCAACTGAGGCGCCAGGTGGAAATGGCATGGCAAGCCGTTCCACAGGACTACATCCAGCATCTCTACGATCGTCTCCATGGGAGAATAGCAGCCTGCATTGCTGCGAAAGGTGGATATACACTGTACTAGTGCCGACATTGTGCATGCTCTGTTGCCTGTGTCTATATGCCTGTGGTTCTGTCAGTGTGATCATGTGATGTATCTGACCCCAGGAATGTGTCAATAAAGTTTCCCCTTCCTGGGACAATGAATTCACGGTGTTCTTATTTCAATTTCCAGGAGTGTATATAAAGAATTTGGGAGACAGTCTGTGCAGCCGTCATCGGTTGTTTGGATATGAAGCTGTCGTTTATCGACTAATAAAGTCATCAGAAGATCAAAACAAACTGCAAAACAATTTAGAAAAGATATCTGAATGGTGCGAAAAGTGGCAGTTGACTCTGAATAACGAAAAGTGTGAGGTCATCCACATGAGTGCTAAAAGAAACTCGTTAAACTTCGGTTACACGATAAATCAGTCTAATCTAAAAGCCGTAAATTCAACCAAATACCTAGGTATTCCAATTACGAAAAACTTAAATTGAAAGAAACACACAGAAAATTTTGTGGGGAAGGCTAACCAAAGACTGCGTTTTTTTGTCAGGACACTGTTGCGCGGTGTCGGATCCTTACCAGATAGGACTAATGGAGTACATCGAGTAAGTTCAAAGAAAGGCAGCACGTTTTTTATTATCGCGAAATATGAGAGTGTCACAGAAAAGATACAGGATTTGGGCTGGAAATAGTTAAAAGAAAGCGCTTTTCGTTGCGACGGAATATTCTCACGTAATTCCAATCACCAACTTTCTCCTCCGAATGCAAAATATTTTGTTGACACCGACCTACATATGGAGGAACGATCACCAGTATAAAATAAAGGAATTCAGAGCTCGTAGTGAATGGTATAGGTGTTCATTCTTTCCGCGAGCTATACGAGATTGGAATTGGGAAGGTGGTTCGATAAACCTTCTGGAGGCACTTAAACGTGAGTTGCAGAGTGTCCATGTAGATGTAGATGTAGTTATAATAAATCATTTCAATGTTGGTCACAACGTGTTGCGGATTTCACGGTTCTATGTGCCTCCCCTGAGTCTAGTGTATCATGCCTTTTTGGCCAGAAAGTTTTAACGTAATGTCAAAAGTGCAATCCAAAAGCTTACTGCATTAGAACATCGGCCGGGCTGGCCTCTACAGACTGACCGCTTGTTAAAATTAAACGTTCAAAATATTTACAATTGGGGCACCGAACTTTTTTTCCCGCTGCTGCACACCTCCCTTCTTTCGAAAGATCTCCCGAATCTTCCTAGACGAATCTTTAATTAAAATTACTCTTAACCATACGAATTCTGTGCTGTGCTGGTGGCAACACCCAGTTGCAGCCGTGAGATGTCCCATATGAGTTTCTCCTTTATACACTTACTCTCAAAGTGCGGTTTCCAGGACCTAACTACAATACAGTCCTCAATCTAATGTTTATGCTACCTAGAATGGAGATTCTACTTCCGTCAGTTGTTCCATGGCCTATTCCGGTTAACCAGTCGGCTGGAAACTGGTGTGCCAGTTGTTCTGTAAACTCTGTCCCCTTCTGCTTTTATTACAGAAATAAAATATGCTAATACCTAGTAGAAGCAGTCACAACTGGTGGATGAAATAATTATCGATATAACTTTGTGCAGACGATTTTGTACATCTGCTCTATTAAAATTTTCCCCTGCTGTGATTACGTAAATTTGTCTAACGAATGCGTAAGTTCAGGGTTGAGGGTGGCTTTAAGGTGAGCTAAATTCTCGAGGGCTTATGCCCCTAAAGTCCCTTCCGGCCATTACTGACATCACAAAATCGTCACCTGTGGAAAGGAACCGTCCATCATCGCACTCCTTCCAAAGAGAGTAGCTAGCGACAAGCAGAAATAAGAAACAATAGTAAGAAGATCCTGACAACAACAGTATAGTAATAAAAGAAAAATATATGCTGCAATGATACGAAAACACTAAATCCACCCGAACACAACCCAAGGCAAAAAATACTTGTAACACAAATATCAAATATAAATTTAACACTAACATAACACAGGAAATAATCTAACAACATAATTAATTACGTGACCTCAAAGTATAAGGCATGCTTGTGTCTCGAACTGTCTAACGGATGAGGTTCCCTCATTCTGCCTACTGCAGCCTATCGTACCGGGTACACAGGTAACTGTGGCACAGCATCAGAAATACACTTAAATGGTTTCACCAGACTGATGGGCACGACAGACATTTTGGTAGGAAACTGTACCTTTCCCCTAACCGGCGAGTTCATCTCCACGACCAGATATGGTCCGTGATATTTGATCAAGATCTTCTTCGTCTTTCCTTCTGGTGTACTGGGATTAGTGACCAATACCAACTGCCGTACATGGTACTGTAGTAGTCTGCCCATTAGCCTATTCGGTGGTTCCTGGCATACCACAGCCTTCGTGATCGCCTTTTGTACGTTTCTCCACACCTCCCGATTTCTTCGCACAAACTTCTTCACTGGTTCGCAGTTGGCGCCTAATTATGGCTTAAAACGTCAATTTGGGACGGCATTTTCGGCCCGTATACTACCTCAGGTAGTTACATGACTGTTCCCGTGTGGACCTTCCAGTTGCACGAGCAAACTATATATAGAAAATTGATAACCCTGTCGTCATTAAAGCTTAGCATTTTGCGAATGGTCTTACGGTGGCGCTCCATTCTACTTTTGATTTGCGGGTGAAACGGGCTCTTTCGTAACTTCCGAGTACGCAACACATACCACATTTGCTCCGCAGGTTGCTCTTACCCTGTTCCACTATTAAATTATCGGGTCTCCAATCTCCAATAACCAATTGTTCACTAATAATAGTGCCACAGTACTGGCCTGTTGATCTGGAATTGGTATCATTACTATATATGCGAAAAAGGTCAATGACCGTAAGCATATACGTACAGGTGTGGAGCTCAAGCATTTAAAATGGCTTCAACGCCTCAGTTAACCTCAGCGAAGAGATTCTCTAGTGCAAAGTATCCTCTCCCTCAGCGCATGGTACACATCCAATGACATATTCCTCCAAGTGACTGATGGCCGAGCGGTGCTAGGCGCTTCAGTCTGGAACCGCGTAACCGCTACGGTCGCAGGGTCGAATCCTGCCTCGGGCATGGATGTGTGTGATGCCCTTAGGTTAGTTATGTTTAAGTAGTTCTAAGATCTAGGGGACTGATGACCTCAGATGTTAAGTCCCATAATGCTCAGAGTCATTTTTCAACCTCCAAGTCACGCTGCCGGTGCCTCCACCAAAACCATTCTGCAATAAGCCTATCTGTTGCTCGTCGGCCATCAGCAACAGACTACAGCTTGTCATGAGCCTGTTGTAGACCTTCCTTTTGAAGAACTGTCGGGATCACGATACGTGGTCCCCATTTCGGGACTCTGTACAGCAAATCTTCAAGTATGATAACGTGCGGGTGTGACTTAAAGGTCTGACAGTCTTTATAGTCTGCCTGTGTTCCCTGCTGTTCCAATAAACTCTTGTCCAATACACTAAATATGGCTATTTTGCGAATTAATGTATCCGCATTCGTGTGTCTTATTCCCAACAAACTCGTAATTAAACTCACTATACTTGAGAGCCCAACGTGGCAAACGAGTAGAGGGATCTTTTAGACTAACCAATCAGTTCAGTGACGCATGATCAGTCACATCTTTAAATCTTCTACCATTCAAGAAACATCAGTAATGTGTAATATCACATATGACCGTTAACATTTCCTTTATGTTTGTTGAGCCGTTACTTTACGCCTTATTAAACCGCCACGATACGTAAACTACTGGATGCCCCTGTCCATCAAGCACCTGACCCAAAATACAGACGATTGCCTTATTTGATGCATCATAAGAGAGGCTGAACTCTTTGTCAAAATCTGGAATAACTAATACAGGAGGGGAAATCATTGTCTCCTCCAATTTCTCCAATGCTACCAATGCTACCTGATACTCCAGCATCCACTGAAACTTTACTCTGTTTGTGAGTTGTCTAGTTAAAAAAATTATACATTCTCTAAAACATAAATCTCATCTGGTTTTCATGGTGTTCCCGATAGGGTACTAAAGATTTGTTTATATATAATAAGTCTGGTCTTGTCTGAAATATGCAATGCGTGACTAACTGAAGGCATTTTTACAGAGAGACTGAAATATCGCGTTGTTAAGCTCCTCTTTAAGAAATGTAATAACATAGGTGTCAATAGGTACCGACCTGTTTCGCTGCTGACATCAGGTGTTTTGTTACGGAATAGTATCTCACCTTAGCAACAATAATATTCTCAGCAAACCACAGTTTGGCTTTCAGACGAGTTGCTCTACTCAGAACGCCATTTTCATGTTAACTCACCAAATTTTAAAAACATTAAATGATAAAAAGCACCTGTTGGTATTTTCTGCTACCTATCTAAGCCGTTTGACTGTGTAAATCACAGTCCTGCCCTAGAGAAATCGCAGGTTCATGAGTCTTGTGACACAGAAAATAAATCGATAATGTCATATGTAACCAAATGAGTGCAAAAAGGTGTACTTAATGATTCAAGCAGCGTAGTCCAGGGACATGATTCCCGAAGCTTAGTCTTTGGTCTACTATTGTTCCCTATATATGTAAACGACCTTTGGTCTGATAGCCAACAAGAAGAAATACTTCTTTTTGCACATAACTCTAGTATTTCAATCAGTGCAAGCATACGCAAGAAACAGATGAAATGGTAAACGATGTTTTTAAAAGTATCATTAGTTTCCCACGAATGGTCTCACACTCAATTTTAAAAAGGCACAGTATATTCAGTTCTGTTTTTAAAAGTATCATTAGTTTCCCACGAATGGTCTCACACTCAATTTTAAAAAGGCACAGTATATTCAGTTCTGCATATCTATGGGCACTACATCAGAGGTCAAGGTAACAAGTAGTAAGGAAGTAATGAATAGGGTGAAACTTCAAAATTCTGATGTGTCAGTACTGATGAGCATTTAAACTGGAAAAAGTACATTTCGGAATTCCTAAAACAACTTGGTTCAGACACTTTTGCAATTAGAAGCATTGCAAATCTCAGGGAGAGGCAAATCAGTAACTTTCCGTATACCACATACTTCAGTAACGTCGTATGGGATAACGTTCTGGGGCAATTCATCTTTAAAGAGGAAACTCTTCATCGCTCAAAAACGTGCTGTACGAATAATATGTGGTGCTCACTCATGATCATCTTGCAGTCATCTGCTTAAGGACTTGAGCATTCTGAGCATTCCGACAGACAGTAAAGTTAAATTCGAAAACAATCTGAAAAAGTTTCTTGTTGACACCTCTATTCTGTAAAATAATTTCTATTTTAATTGGTGGACATGAATTACTAGCTCATATCTGTATATTTTATAGTTATAAATGATAACCATGTAGCCACCTTTACAAATTAATTTGTGATGTGTATTTGTAATGACTCATCACACATCATTACGATTTGTTGTACAAAATGATCCATGAAACATGAATCTAGCTTTCTAACAAATGTGTTCAAAGGTTCAGTTGTATTCACCAAATCCCTTACGAATTTACTACAGTGGTTTTTGAAAGTGACGAACGACTGCATCTGCTTGTCAAATGAGCTGAGTTAACCTACTAAAAGCATCCTACAATCGTCTCACACGTTTTAGTATAACCGCTGAATACACTGTTCAGTCATTCAAATAGATCATGTGTGGACCTTAAGTTTTAACCCTCTTAAAACTCCGTTCAATAACCGGTAAAAAGTAGCAGGAGCGTTTTCCAAACCGAATGACATCCGCTTATATTGATAATATCCGCATGATGCGGTAAACGCTCTCTTTGGCCTATGCTTAAGTGCTACTTCCAACTGATGATAAATTTGGAGTTCCACTGCAGTAAAGAAACGGCACTCAACACTTATCCAAAATATCCATAAAATTAGCGGTTGGATAAGCATCTACTATCTCAGAAAGCATGTATTCCTTGGTTCCATCCAACGAACTATTTGCTGTAAATTGGTGTACTACTCCAAATGTATACAGTTCTGAGTTACTAGAGTCGCTGGCCACACCCCATCTCTACAAAACAAGTCGAAAAATTTCAATAATACTTTTTACACGCTTGCTTTTTTATCCTACAAGTGACACAGCTTCTTGCGTAATGCTTGCTTATGACTCCTATCCAAACCCAACCTATCGATGTATTCTTCTTCTAGTATTGTCATTATACCTTTGGACAAATTAACTCCAACTCTCCCAAAATTATCTACGCTAACTGAAACACTTATACTATCCATTAACATTACTCAGTGCGCCACGCTTCTGCAAACAAAACAGTGTCAAACGTCCAACTCTTCATTAGTCGAGGGAGACCAAACCTCATACAAGATCCCACAAGACAACTCAGTACCCACTAAAACCCACACTTTTTTTTCCGATACCTGCCGGTATTTTATCTTGATGATCAATCTTTAACGAAATCGACTGGCATCACCTTCACGATACGTGATACTTGCGACGTCGCTTCTTTTGCAGTTGTATTACCAAAGGGAAACAAAGTTTCACTGGGCTCCAGCGAACACTGCCAAAGGTCAATCCTTGCACAATATTTGACCAGAAAATCTGATCCTTGAATCACTGAATATCCTTCACCCACATATGGCAAAACTTCCATACGCTCTGTAAACTTAGTTTCCGCAATGGTAAACTCACGATCCCAACGACTCCACACTCCTAAGTCAACCCCATGAACTGAGACGTGGGAATTAGGGTAAGCAGGAAACGGTGTGGACAGGGAGTAATTAGCTATCTTTGGTTGCACAGAAAACACATATATTTTATTCTCTAAAAAACAAGACTGTCAACAATCATTTTTAGGATTTTACTAAATTGGCGGCTGAAAATTTTTTAGAAGACTCGCAAATTATTGTCGGCTAAAGGCAACAAGCAATGTTACACACAATCAACGGCCGAAGGCCTGATTAAGAAAGGATTCAAAATTATTGGGGACAGAAGGCGACAAGCATTTTTCAGAATGCTCAATGGTTGAAGGCCTGAATTACAAGTAAGGAAGGCAGTTGCATGTTAAACCTTTTTGAAACAACCTTAACGAACTGTAACAGGCTTAGTGATGGTTGAAGGCCTTATTAAGAGAAAATTAAAAACAATTTGTCGGCTGAAGGCCACAAGCAATGTTACAAATAATTAATGGCTAAAGGTCGGAATCATAAGTGGGGAAGGCAATAACATGTTACAACATTAGGGTAAATTTTAAACAATTATGGCAACTTCTCCAAATAAGACGGAGTGATCCACAGACAGTGCTCCCTGGATCGACCAGAGGAAGGTGACTACAGCTGTGTAAGCAGTGATACAGGCAGCCAAGGGTTGTACTCACGTAACAGGACGGCAACTCACACTAGGGGTAGCTTAAGCACCCACCGACCGACTAACCAATCCGCCTATCGTCTGATCACTGGTGCAACGATGGAATATTTTTAAACAATGGCGAAGAGATGGACAGCACCACGTCTTCAGAAACATTCCCAAGGCCGAAGGAAACACTGGAACCAATGTATACTTCCCAAAAACATATTCACAGTACAATTCAACAGGTTGTCGAATTACACACGTTGTCGGACAGCATCAACACGAAAAGGAAGGGTACACTGCCAGGAAAGTAAGCTAACCTCCAGGGCAGGTAACTGGGGCGTTAGCGGCCACATGGCAGAATATACCGCTGGTTGCACATCACTAATAAGGATAATACTAAACCGAAACCAACATCAAGGAGTAGAAGGCGGCTAATAGCATCCGCCAACCTGACAGACTCCACTTGTTGCGGTTGGTCTCACCGACCCTGGGAGCAGCAACACGCAAACAACAGCGAGATCTCAAACAGTGGCGAATTATAAGTTGGCACCAACACAGAGATGCCAGAAGCCGTCGAAAGACCAAATGCACTTCGTCCGGTGCGACGACCGACAGAACGACCAACCAACGGTTGTCCACACTCAAGTCAGGCACAGGGAAGATACCAGTAGAATATCACGATCCATTCAACTAAAACTCTCTGAATCCGGTCCTTGACGTAGTCGTGCACTCTCGCGACCACATCCTTCCGTCGGACAGTGCATGTGTGTCGCCTGCCGTCGGGCAAGTACTGGCTGTCCGAACCTCACCACTGCTCCGTCCCAACTCACTACCTCGACACACGACCACCCGGAAATACTAGAGGCTGCTCCAAAGTTGGTACCACAGTACGCGCTATCAATAAGTGCTGCACGTCTCCCACTAAGCGCACTGAGAAACTTTCCGTCTGCGCACTAACTTCTCCAGTGTTGCGACCTAACTGGACTACTTTCTGACAGTCGAACCATTGCGTTTCAGTTTAACAGTTGCCGCTCCAAAAGGTGCTTCCTGTTTTTCTCTTCGGATATTCAGATGCTTGGTGGCCCACTTCCCCACATGAGCAACATTCTGGTTGCTTACACCGTTCCTGCATATGACCCTTGCGTCCACGCCCACAACATCTGACCTCAGAAGCGAATAGATGGTGATCACCCTGCTGCTTCAGGAAAATATATTTCCTCCAATTGCGCCATAAATGTAAGAGATGCCGCCTCCTGCAGTAACACTTTGCTCGCCTCCGCATTGTGGATAGGCACTTAGGTCTGAGCATCGACTTTGCCACTCCTGTCAGAAAGTGCTTCCACGACTCACTGCATTTCAGAGTCAGACTGCTGAGTTCTCGCAAAAGATTTGTATGGTATTTTGTTTTTCGTAACGCTGAAGTACTCCAGCACCCAACAGTTGAAACTACTGTGTTTTACTTAGGGTCTTGAAATGTTGCTCTTTGAATAATTAATAAAATATGCCCCAAACGTTTAACTAATGCTAAAAAAGTTATTAATTATTTTAATTTCAGTCGAAAATTCTTAAAGAAAACATCAGAAATTAGCTTCCTCAGTTGATAGTAAACCCAGTATATCAAATTAACTCCCTCACCTCCAGACAATCGTAACATAACATTTAAATATTAGTAATATTTTAGTCTTATGATATACCGCACATCTCTCGGCCTCTCCTATTAAACTATAGTCACACTTCGTATGACCAACTGCTCGTTGGCAGTGGTTGTAACATTATTAATGAAAACCGATAGACCTTCCGTTGTTCAGGTGTTTCCACACTATAGCCCGCGGGCCAACACCGGCCCACGAACACCATCTACGGTAACGCACCGGACATGTATGGTACCCAGTCCACCGTAATGTTTTTTATTGCAGTCGAATATTGCTTATAGGGTACCTCCCATAAGACGTGATTCGCACAATGAGTAGAAGAGAATGTAATAAAACAACTAGCTTACCGAACGATGTTTCGCATAAAGAGTCTGTTTCTTTTTTCAGTCTTTAATGACCATTTCTAATTACAGTTTGGAACAGCGATCAAAAAAGTTTCAAAAAGTACCATATAGCCTGGATCGGTCTCTTTGGTCACTATAAATGAATAATTTGTAAGTCACACTTTTTCCTGTAAACTCTGCACAATAAAAGTAGAGCCTGCGACAGTGCTCTGTGCAGTCATCTGTAATGCCCGAGCTTCCGCGACGAGTTTGCCATTTCTCTCCAATAATGTTTGCAAGGTCTTTCTCTTCGTTGATGCATCGTAACCCTTTCCCTTTCAGTATCTGTTTATGAATCGATTACTGATCATTAAAGATTCAACTAAGGTAATTGCTATGCTCGCTACAAATTTTATTAACGATGAAGGTATGTCTCTTTTTCGACACATTTTGAAGCACAGGCGAGAACAAACATCTTTAGACAAATTTCTTCTAAAACAGGATGTACTGCAGTACAAATAAAACATTACTATACTCTATTATAAAACTGTTTGAGTATCCGTTTTATTCCGAAAGGAAAGAAATGACTTATTCTACATGGACTCCTAGCGATTACAAGTGTTTCTCTTACGAGGGTTAGTTACCAGGAAGTTCAGGGATGAATCCTGCACATCACGTGAAGTAACACTGTACAGTGCAAAACTTACAGTGCGAATAAACCATACAGAACACATAAAATAATGAGTTATTTTTATTTATTATCAATTAAGACAAACATTAACTGACGTATATAAAGGAACTGATTGCTTCAAATCTAATTACTGATAAGATATTTCTTGAAAATTTACCATATATAAGTGACATACGTAGGCAATTCACATAATGAGATTAAGTATTGTAATTATAATTAATGAGAGTTACGTAGCTGCAACTTCCCTCTTGCAACTGTTTGCAGTTGGGCGTCTCACTAGGGGGAATTATCAGCAGCGGCTTCAAATGCTCATCGGTTTGCTCAGATCTTTAGTATTATTGTATAGTTCATTTTTTTCACAGAGGTAAGTAGAGCCAAAAGTGGAAAAAAGTCACAAGCAAACACATGCAACTGCTTAAACTGTGTGAGTGGAACACATAAAATGCCAGCAAAGACGAATACAATCATTAATCTCTACAAAAATCGCTACATTGCAGTCAACCATTTCTATTTGCAATTCTGAGGCAAGAGTTTCTATATCGGCATTGAAAGGGTTTTGAATTATCTTAAGGGGCTCCGGAACGCCCTATACTTGCAATGTTAAAATAACGCTTATAAATTACATCTTTCCTCACAAAGTATTTGAGGTAGGAAGTTGAACTTTTTACAGATTATTTATTGGAATATGGGCTACAACTTAAGACAGGGATTTTACAAAATTTTAGTTCAGTTATTAAAGATGATTTTTTTTTTCAATTGTAATGAAAATTCACAACATTTTTTTGCAATTTTTTATTTATATATTCAAAAATATACAGTTTTTTGGAAAAAGGCTGCGTTAAATTATGCAGAAGGTACTGTGTAACATTTACTGAAAGTTTGAAACAAATACGTTTGGAAGATCCTTAGAAAACATGTAATTAGTATGAGAAAATAAAAGTTTTGGGAATCGAGCGACAAAGATTGGATTAACTTTTTAGTGCATTCCAGGTCCATAGGATGGATTATCTTCATCCTCTGCAAACTCCTCCTTCAGCTTCCTCTTGTTCCTCCTCCTGTTTACTCTTGCTTGTATTTCTAGACTCTTTACAGCCCTGTCTGCAGCCCGAAGGCGTTCCTTGTCTAAAGCAAGCATCGCTCGTACCATGTTAGAACCTATCTTCATTCCCATATTTCTAAATACCTTTGGCTTTCCAACATTTCTCCTTTTCTTAAAAGCCTTCAGAGGAGTTCTAATAACTTTACTTTTACTCATTATTATACTTCAACAAAACAGAGACTCAAGAAACAGAATTAATTACGAATATTTTCGAGATAACGACAGAGTAAATAAACATGAAACAATCGACAATCACACCAGCGATATATATTGAACCATCACAGGTTAGCCACAACACATAATTTATCTCACATCACTAAAATGTACCTGATGAACACGGACGTTAATAATAACACCATTTGACAGCAGTTTAACAGCGCCACAGTGGGTCACGCCCATGTACAACACATTTCAAAAAAAATTTAAAAATAGTTGTAGTCTTCGGAATTGAATAAATTATATATCTATTAAAAGGTAATAGTCTGCAGATTCAGAAAACGCAAAAAAGTAAAAATTGAACTTTTCATGATTTTGAGCCTTTCCGGAGCCCCTTAATATCTTTTGTACCAAAATCTGAAACACGAGACTAAAAATTTATTTTTCACGCATTCTACGTTTCAGTTGCAAAAGCAACCGGCAATGGAGTCTCTGACTGCCTAATGAATTTTGGCATGTATTAAAATACATGAAACACCTTTTGTCGAATTGAGACTGAAACAATTTTTTTTTTTTTTTTGTTTGAAGGATTTAATATGAGTGTGCAAGTCAGGCAGTAGTTAGTTTTTGCGTTGTAACATCAACTTACTGTTGTTCACATGTTCAGTTAAATCTGTACAAAATGATAACTTCCAAAGCGTTTTGTGACAGCAGAGATCGATTCCTTTCATTCAGAAAATTTCAATTCTTGCTAGGAGCCCATAAACCGAGTCAGAGCTTTTCCACAGCTGAGCCAGCGCACTGGTGCATATATGGTAAATCATTTTCTCAATCTCTTCAGTAAACTCGTGGAGTCGACGATGACTGAGAGTATGTGGTCTTTTATACAGCTGACATGAGTGTCTTTAAGACTTCTGATAAATCCAAGCATTTTCCACACAGGAATTGTTGATGAATGATGGAATGTCCGATTAATGCTTTCGATCCACAGACATTTTCTATCGCCTTTGACACGACAGCAATGACTGGTGTGTTTTCTCCACAAATGTTTTTGCCACAATCAGTTTTGACACACCTCAAGTTTTTCCGTTCGAAGACCCTTTTTCTCAACAGCATTTTCTACGCCTTTAAAAAGTTCTTCTCTCGTGGCAATACCGCGAATGCTATGTACGTCAAGAAACTGCTCATATACTTCATAATTTTTGTTCATCCATTCAATAAGAACTGACACCTGTGTACTATCGGAAACACACGTTGACTCAGTCAGAACCAAAGACAACCACTCATAGTGTTGAGTTTTCTCAGAAAACTGAGTTAATGTATTTAGATTAGAGCTGCAGCGTTTGCAGAAAAACTGTTGTTCTTATATAAATTAGCTTTCTCTGGAGACATTTCTTCAGCCTCTGCAGGCATGCAATCCTTTATTAGCTTGCCGTCAGTTAATGATTTTCCATGTTTTGTTACTGAGTGAGCCATGGGGAAACTAGGAGAGTTGCTGCTTTTTGTTCAGTTTTTACTATCTTAAAACCACATTTTCCGAGATTTCAAACCACGTGTCCAACACGCATAGTTTCTAACTGTCGGTATCTTGTAAATTTGGAATAGTTAACAGAATTTTTAGTCTCATAATGTATTCCTTGAAAACTGATATTGTTTTATTGCAAATTATACACACTGACTTATTACTTCACTCAATTAGGAAATAAAGATGTCACCATTGATCTTGGAAATTTCAGTACTCACCGTCTATCTTCCGTTTCTTTTACATATTCACACGAATCTGTACAAAAGAGACTTGATTGCAAATCAAATTGATGCCAATTGATAGTATGAAAAGCAAGGTTTCTGAGTAAAGAACTGCACTGGATTTGTCTTCAAGGGGATTTTAATAAAATTAATAATTCGTTGTTAAATATACCGTATTTTCACTAAGACCCTGTAGTCACAAAACACACTAAACTTCTGTCCTCTCCGGAAAACGTCATTATTATATATTTAATACTGTCAAGTAGCCACAAAAATACGTAAAGCCCTGGTTATCGGCGAGCCAGTGAAATGAGCAGGTCACTTGCCCCTAGGTGCCAACAGGAACTGCGGAATTATATTCACTCCCGCTCAATCACTGCCTGGAACTGAAACAAAAATTTACGGGTAATTCAACGCTACAGTAGTTAGGTGTAATGAACCAAAGTCTGTCCAAGATTTTTTTTGAGCCAGAGATGATCTCAGGGAACGAATAGGTAGCCACTATTGCCGACGCGTGGTGATTAATGTTGTGGTGGGAAGATATCCTGCAGTGCTGATGGAATATGGAGAATGAGATACGTTCTGAACTCCTGCTGCGATTTTAATGACGAACGGAAGTAACAAGGCTTCGCCAAAGTGTGTTACAGCAAGCCTCACGAGTGGATGAAGTTAAGACCACATTTCAAGAACAAACAATAAACTCATTGTGTAATGAGTGCTGCAGTGTTACTTGGTGTCAGCCCGTAAGGACTGGCAGTAGGGGCAAGTGTCAGGAAAACTTCTGCACTACGTTGAGGATTTCCGAGCAGTACTAGGGTATCAAGCCTCCAGGAAGGCAAAATATAGCTCGGTTCTGGACCTTGGGATTTAGTGGAAGAGCCGGTGTGGCCATCAGACTAAAATTCTTGGTGACGCCTGTTCTATTTGGAAAGGGATTGATGAGTGCGGTTACTGCTGGATCAAAAGTAGAAGAATGTACCTCCAACTCTGCCTTACTTTCCCCTGACTCAGCCTGTGACGGAACCTGAAAGGTTTCCAAAGCCACAAATCTATTAAGAAGGTCCTTATGCTATAGCTTTTGGTGAAACGTTACCTCTGTTAAGATCCGCACTTGCTCTGTTACAGCAGCAACAGATTCTGTAGTAACACCAGCACTTGATTTCACCACTAGTAATGCCAGAAACACAAATAACCCACTAAAACACTACTAAAGAAAAACCTTACAAGTTACCTATTCTCACGTGTCGTCACCCATCTACAGTCTGAACAATCGAAAGCCAAATGATCAACACGTGCACAAGTAAAAAATGTGCCTGCGACAGACTTAGTGCACGGATATTCGTGCCCTGCAAGACTGCAAAACAAACAATGACAAGTTCACGGATTCACATGAATTTGCAAACATAACCTTATCTTAATCTATCGAGTGTTCCACAAATTGAGTCTCTTAACTGAGAAAAAATACTGTATTAAACATAAACAAAGTGTGGCTCAATGCACCCCATTGTAATGAGCCAATTCTAGTGAAAGGAGATATGTCTCTCGAGTGTAATTTACTAAATCACCCAGCCTTACTGCCCGAGTCTAGAAAACAGTGTTTGGTCTCAAGCTTAGCCAACATTCACTTCTCTTGGCAAACTGTACTGTTTGTAAGCTGTACAAACACTTCCCCAGACAACGTGCGTCGTGAAACGTAACGATTACTTCATGACACTAACTGTAACAGCTGGGCCTATTCCTGACCTCTGCCCCTCATGATGGGTGAGATCGTGAAGCAGAGGGCAGATTATCGCAGGGCTGTATACTCATACAGTTGTATTATTTACAGATATTTATGAAAGCAGCCTTATACTGCATTCCAGCTATTCTCACGAACGTGCTTTGTGCTTGTAAACACGGCCGATCGAGGAATACGTCGACGCCCCTTCCCGTTGGTGACGTCAGTTGACCTGGGTCATGAGTGGCAGCTACCGCGATGCTGAGCTGCCCACCAGAAGTGAAGAACGAGGGAGTGCCGTAAGGTCGATCAGAGTCTTGTTGTCTATGCACCCCTGCTCTTACTTGTGGTCTCCATGCCACACACTTGGGGGCAGTAGCGACAACAGATGCCCATTGCTGAGCTGTAATGCCCTTTTCAACTCCCCCTGGGATCACCTGGGGTGATGGCCGACTTAGTTCATGTCTCTAGGAGGCCTCAAAGTCGCACTTCCCCCATCCAGGCTGTAAACAGCTGGCACTTCATTGGCCGCACACCAGCTCCCCACATCAGTGAATTTCCGAAGTGCCGCAGCTACTGCTCCTCGCCGGAGCTCGATGAGTCAGTCATTGGGCAGGTATTCAACCGATGATCGTCAAGAGTGGTGGACTGTGGTTTCCCTGAAATTCAAAAGCACATCATTCTCTTTGGTTCAAGGGGCAGACAGAATGGCAGTACTGCTCAGTGCTTTGAGCAACGAAGTTCGATTATTTATACGCTTACTGCTATGATTCAGATGTAGACCTATCAGAGGGTGACCAGTAGGTTGTCTTTATATTACTTGTTCTGTTAGCTTTTTCTAGCTCGTTCTCTACTGAGAACGAGTCGCTATACCCAGTTAAATTTGCGAAGTGTGAGTTTATTGATAGCACTACGTTCCCGAGTAATAAAATGTTACTTTACTCTTGGTCAGACTGTTCCATGCTCTCGGCCGTTGACAGGTGTCGTAAACGCCCCTCTGCCTGGATTGTTTATCATAGTGGCAACAATACCGTCGAGTGGCTTACTTAGTTACCACATAGGACAGGCAGGCCTCTACTGAATGCAGGCGGTAGGAATAAAATTCTGACAATTCACAAATCCCGTGCCGAAATTTTACAGGACGCAACAGCACAAAGTGTACTACACATTGCGGAAAACTAGTGCAGAAAAAAGAATATAAGTGTCAGGCCCAAGAAAACAGATGTAGCAACATTTACGAGGAAGCAAATTCATCACATACATCGTATACTTGAATGTCAAGCTTCTTGATGAAACTGTACGAGCAGAGGGCTGCGGAACTATCATGGGTCATTCACATAAAGAAAAAACATTTATAGGCAAAAAACACTCTTTTGAGCATTAAAAGGGCCAGTTGTAAACACTAGGTTCTAAATCCCTAGGAACATGTTTTGCATATTCACTACTCTAATAAGACCTATGACAACCGATGGGGCTACAGTATGGCGAAATGAAGTAGAAGGTGGTTGTTAGGGAGGTTGGTAAGGGTGCAGACATTGGACTGGTTAGCTATAACGGGAGGAATTAGCAGCACACCCACTGCTGGTATGGAGACCATGCTGGACATGCCACCATTGCATCTTTTGGTTACAATGCAGACAGCGGCATGGACATACGGTTAAAAAATTAGAAATAACTTGATTCCTTTAGCATAACGAGAATTTCACACTAGTATAGTGAATGTGGTATATATAGGAACTGTCTGTGAAACGCCGACTGACCATACAATAATTTTTTGCTACTTCATAAACATTTCGACGTAACAACTGCCAGAAGGGAGCAGTGGAAGAATGAACCACAACTCCTTTTAGGAGACATAGTCTGGTATGCTGGAGGGTCGAAAACAGATAAACCTGCTGGGGCCCGAATATACGGGGCACAGCGTAGTATAGAGAGAGCAGCCTGTCGAGGGAAGTTGACCCAAGGCGAAATTTTCCGCTATGGGGGTGTGCACGGAGGAGCATTGCCGTAGGTGTTACGAGGATCGTAGCACCTATTTTTGTAAGGTGGCCATGTCGTTTTGATTTTTGCATGTGCACGCTAGAGAGAGAGCAATTGATGTTAAACAATCTTTAGTCTTGTCGTGGCAAAATATTTGCCTCTGCGCACTCTCATACGTTATTTTAAGTAGGGTAGGCGAGGGAAGTATTTTTTAGGACTGTGTTGACTTCTGATTGCACCTTTTAGATGAAGAGAGACGTGTTGTAAAGGACAACAAGGATTAATATCATCTATATATTGAAAGTTGAAAGGAATATAAATTTTGAATAAAATTTTTTTTTTTTAATTGGACGAATTTGAGATACGACTGCAGCATTGAGCACCTAATTTGTAGAAATGATTATTGCCAGATAGTTAACTTCGTTAAATAACATTTCAACTGATTAAGCTGTTTTATTTTTATAGAAATTCTCTGCAAATTTTGTACCCCTTTGTGTCGTTGTTCACATTGCACCAACAGAAATCTAGCTTACCTGCTGCCTTCTTGCCGTTTTCTGTTGTACTTTCGAGAAATCTGCAAAAGTGTTGTCACAAGACGCGAGGTAAGTGGAGGTTTTGATTAGGGTTTATGTATTTGTTTTACTTCAGATGCACATTTTATATAAAGGGAGGTAGTATTCAGACCAGTTACATTTCAGTTGTAATTACGTTATACTTTGCTAAAGGTTGGGATACGAGCTCAAGCTCGATAATAGTTTGTAACGACATAGTCTTGGTAATAAGTAACTTTTTTTTTTAAGAGTGAAAGGTAAAGTAGGACTAAATTTCACGCAGAAACAGAAAAACAGTGTGAATGTTACTCATGTATCCAGATTGCCAACCAGTTGTGAAATATCTATCAGCACCTGGAACGAGATAAAAGATACAATGAAGCCGTTTGGAGACTAGGGGAAAGCAACAGCGTACAATTACTGGGGATCACTGGTCACTCAGGAATTGATGGCAATGATCAAGGTAATAGAATGACCAGGACAGGCGCGATGTGTCGATTTATTGGACCGGAACCTGTCATAACCTATGGTGATGGTACAATCAAAACTACAATATATAGCTGAATCAGAAGGCAGCACGTAGAATATTGATCTAAGACCCAAAATCAAAACATGGCATACCAAAGTTGCCGAATCCATATTTCAAGAGAAGTTCTATAATGAGGAACTTGAACAGGAAACATATCAAACCCGTGGTAGCCCTCGTGACTGGCCGGGAAACTTCATAAAACATCAGCACGCGATGGATACGGAAGGAAAAGCCCACTAAGTGCGGACTACGTGGTGAGGAGGGTCAAACTCCACCACATATAATCATCGAATGGAAGCTTTAGCGTGCAAAAGTCACAGAATATTCGACTCAACAGAGACTCAGGAAATCGCGTGTAATAAGCACCTAGTGAAGAGTCTTCTACCACTTCTTAATGGTACCTGTTTGCTTTACTAGAACCACAGGGTGAGAAACAGCACAATGAATTCAGTTTCTATGGGTTCAGCAGTGGTGTAAGACCATTATTGTTTTTATCTGCCTACATTAAACGTATCAAATTGAAGGGTCTCTACAGGGGCCTCCTCGTCATTTTGCTTAACATTTAACTTAATGTACGTACCTCTGGCACCTGAAATCTGGGCGCAAACTGTAAACTAAATAAAAAAGACTGAGCAGCTGAGTGCGTCTACAGTGGCTACAAGGTATATTATCTTTATTTCACTTAAAATTTTAATAACTTTTGGTAACTGTCCGAGCACGACCACGCATATTCAATACATCTATGTACAATATGTCGGTATACACATCCTTCTCTCATCTAACCTGATGAATGAAAAGCGTAAATGAGAGTGTACTGTTAGTGTGCCTGAATAGCCAGTCCCATAATTCACATATCAGCTAGCAAAGAGGTTGTCCGCAGCAAGTGGTCTAGCGGTAGTTCAGTTTCAGCCGCGCCAGCGAGTGGACGTTGTTTACTGCTGCGCTGCAATTCCGTGTTTACATCGCTGTACTTGAGCTTCGCTGAGTGTTATCCGTCCGGTAATCTCCGTGTTCGTTCATATTCTTTGTGATCTGATTGCTCCTTCTAGTCGTGCTGATGCTAATTGCTGTTGTGTCGATTCCCTAAAGTCTCGACACAATGAGTTGCTAGAAGCACGCGAAACTAACGCAGACGGGCGTAAATTCTGAAACAGGAGACTGGATGAAAAACTATAAAGAAAAGAAGAGAGATTGTCATATACTTAACTTTAATGTAGTCTTGTTCTTGTTGAAATACATCTCTTGCATATTAGTAAGCAATTAGCACTAATACAAATGGCGCCTTGCTAGGTAGTAGCGATGGACTAGCTGAAGGCTATTTAATCTGTCTCTCGGCAAATGAGAGAATGACTTGATACGTCAGGTCGCAAGCTATGTCGTCCGTACAACTGGGGCGAGGTCAAGTCCGTGTCTTGTGACCTGCCATGTGGTGGCGCTAGGATTGCGATTACACAGTGGCGACACGCGGGTCCGACATGTACTACAGGACCGCGGCCGATTTAAGTTACCACCTAGCAAGTGTGGTGTCTAGCGGTGACACCACAATTGCAATATTGGGTGTTTAACCTAAATTTCGTCGCTGGATTAACCGTAGCTACAAACCTCAGGAAGAATACACTGGTATTTGCTTTTGACAAGGTGTTCCGTCCTGTTCAGCCGACATCCCTGGAAATAGCTGACTGGATTACACAGGTAATGGTCGGCCGCAGCGACCGAGCGGTTCTAGGCGCTCCAGTCTCGAACCGCGCGACGGCTACGGTCGCAGGTTCGAATCCTGCATCGGGCATGGATGTGTGTGATGTCCTTAGGTTAGTTAGGTTTAAGTAGTTCTAAGTTCTAGGGGACTGATGACCTCAGATGTTAAGTTCCATAGTGCTCAGAGCCACTTGAACCATTATTGAACACAGGTAATTGGTCTCAACTCTGAAACTACCATACATCACTGGCAACACAGTCTTCTTTTTTATATTAAGCAATGCCCATTCTATCAAATATAATATTTAACATATTGCCGAACTTTTTCTTGTGATTGGAATACCTTCTAATTTTGTGGTATTCACACAGCATGTGTACCTTGAACTTTATGGTGCTGTCGGATCTTAGTTTTGTAATGACGTAATTAACAAAATTTCCCAGCAACCAGTACACACTGTTATTTTTTGCCTGTGGGAAAAAGCGTGCTTCAAGCCCGTGCATCAATGAGAGCAAAATACTCTCAGGGGATGTCCTTGTAATCAGAGCTATTTGCTCTTGGATCCACTTCCAACTATTCATGTGACCGCTGCAAGTGTATCTACGAATTTAAAAATAATTTAAGAGCCAAGATCGCTTAAATACTGTTTACCGGATAACCGGTTTCAACGCACTGGAGGTGCCATCATCAGATCTGTGAAGATATAACATGAGAGGATTGAGGGAGGGCTTACATGAGTTACACTTCATACATTACTATTAGTACAGTATCACACACCTGAATGTAGCTTAACGTTTAAAAATCATTTGGTTATAGCGATACCTCAGGCAGACCAGCAGACGTAAAATCACTGTCACAATAAAATAAAAAAACAGCTCTCATTGTCATTCTTTTCCACTAGTTATGTAAAACCGAGGTCACAAGATAAAACTATTTGGTACATGACCGCTGCTCTACTAACAACGGTTGGTATCACACTGCCTTATTCCGCGCCGGTTTACCTGCTGCGATTCTGGTGATTCACAACCGGCCTCTAGATAGCGCCATCCAGGCAGTGTGCACACAGCCCTACGGTATAACCACTCGTTGCTACTACAATACAACTTTACTATTACTGCTCATCAATTACCATGGAAAGAACACTTTCGCATACACTAACATGCTATGCATACTATATATACTATACATACTATAAAGTACGTCAATTACAGAGTAAAAACATCTGAAGCAAAGGTATTATCCATATTAGCGCCATATGGAGTTTCGTAAGGCGCTAAAATGGATAATGCCTCTTCTTCAGATGGTCTATGAATATTAAGCTACGTTCAGGTATGTGGTACTGTATCAATAGTAATGTATACAGTGTAACTCATGTAAGACCTGCCGTGTTATATCTTCACAGATCCGATGATGTCACCTTCAGTGTGTTGAAACCGCTTATCCAGTAAACAGTACTTAAGGATCTTGGCTTTTGAATTATTTTTACAATAGAGTGATCGCCCCACTACGCACTATGTGTTCACTGCAAAATATCTACAATTTATTGTGTCAACTAGATGGAACTGTTGACCTAAATTGGTTTCACAGAGTCGGAATGCGTATTGTCTTTCATTGGTGCAAATTACATTCTTAACTGCCTTTCACCATGAGGTTTTTATATTAGACGTGAGCACATTAGAACTAATGTTTTTCCCAAATCTTAGTCCAATCGATGTTTGGAAACTGTCGTTCTATTTTGTTCCTTCATTCGCTTTTTTTTTTTTTCGTTACCGCATTATGGCTCTTGATGTTAAGTGTCAAGTCTCCCTGATTTCGGCACTGACATCAATGAACTCGACATGGAAAACAGTTACATGCTGCAAAAGACCATTGACATTCTACTCGTCAATCGGGGGAGGCAGGCTTCGAGGTTTAATGATCTCGAAAAGTTGGCTTGTTATGCATTCTCGCAAGTCTCTTAGCACATTAACTTGCATTTTCATAAAAAGTGTAGAGGCTTCATCCGTTATATCAGTTAATTATAGTCAAACATTTTTAGGCCCTAATGTGGCTACTTTCGCAGATACTCTGAACACTTCACCTTTCCACAAAAGGTTTGTGATTTTGGACATTATCTCCTCGCTATCATTTTCCGTATTGGAAACAGCTGGGCAGGATGATAAGGTTTAGCTGGATGCCTTAGTTAATATGCTTTGTTCATTGAACTTGGTTTATATATCGAGTTAAATTCTTTGTAACGGCTCCTTGCACTTTATCTGCTGAAACTTTTCAATTTAAAGCTGTCATTTTCATGGGGCATACTGTCAGGGCGATCACAAGTGTTTTATGTTGTCGGACTAAATTTGCCCATTCGACGTTGATATTATCAAAACCTCCGACATTTAACATCTTACTTTTACTTTCATTTTCATTGGCTCCAGATACTCTACAGTATGTATCAGTCGCTGTTGCTAGCGTCGTTACCTCTTCGTTATCCCTTATAATGACCCCCATATCGTCAGCATAGGCTCTCACAGCTGTTTTATTTCCTGATAAAGTTAAGCCTTTTAATCCAGGATGGACATGTTGGAGGAAACGTTCCAGTGAAATGGTGAAAAGCGACATTTACAGAGGACTTCCTTGAAGAACACCTCGCTTTATTTGTATCGGCCTGGATTGTTGGCAATTCACAGCTATATTTACATTTATTCCAGTTGCTATGTTCTTTATCAACTGTATGACCCTATCGTTGAATCCTATTTTCTTCAACGTCTGTAGGAGATATTCATGATTTACTACATCGAAGGTTTTATAAAAACCTAAAAGAAATAAAACACACTTTATGTTTGTTACGGAAGTTATTACAATAATATCGCTGTATTCTGCTATATTTTGAAAAAATGCCTCTGTCTGGCGCTCAGGTAACTGACGAAATTCTCTTGTTTACTATTCTAGCTATTAATTTATAATCAGAATTCAGCAGTGAAATTGGAAGAAAATTATGTAAACCTTTGTTTCCATTATTTTTTGGCACATGAATGATTTTACTCTCCTTAAACTCAGCTGGAATCGTTATTCCCTGAATAACCTAATTTAGAATGTCTGTGATTTTCGCACCAACTGTGGTGTCACTGCCAGACACCACACTTGCTAGGTGGTAGCTTAAATCGGCCGCGGTCCATTAGTACATGTCGGACCCGCGTGTCGCCACTGTGTGATCGCAGACCGAGCGCCACCACACGGCAGGTCTCGAGAGACGTACGAGAACTCGCCCCAGTTGTACGACGACGTTGCTAGCGACTATACGGACGAAGCCTTTGCTCTCAATTGCCGAGAGACAGAATAGCCTTCAGCTAAGTTCATGGCTACGACTTAGCAAGGCGCCATTAGCCTTACATAGTTTGATAGTTATCGTATGAAATGTCTCATCAAGAATGCTGTATTCACAACAAGGATAAATAAAAGTTAAGTATTAGAGGAGCTGCATACTTTTCTTATTAGAATTCACTACTTATCCTGTTCCAGAATTCACGCCCGTCTGCGTTAGATAGCGTGCATTTTCGGCCTCCTCTATCTACAAGGTGTTGGCACATTCACCAACACATCACCAACTATTGGCAGGTAACGGATGTAAAACCCTGATGGCAGACGATCCGGTCGTGGGTATTTTTTTGGTGGTGAGGCACACAGAGTCTCACATACGTTCCCTTCACTGTCTACCTCGAGATAAACTGTCGTTGTCATGTGGGACTAGGATGTCAAGGAATTTTTCCAACGATGCATCACTACTTTCACTTAAACTCGCAATATTAGCGATAAATTTCGTCCACGATATCCTGCTGGGTTCTGAGAATCGTATCGTTTTTTGTTCAAATTTCATCAATAAAAGTCCTCCTTCCGGTTTTCGTATGCTTCGCTAAATAGTATAGCTAAGTAGTTTCGTTTTCTGACACCGAATTTGCCTTCGATTTTATTTTCAACCTCTTCCATTTTATTTCTCTTAATATTAAGCAACTTGGCTTTACTTTTTTGATGTCTGCTATGCGAAGTGAGGAACCTGCAGAGACCTGATCATATAGATCTCTCAAATTGAATAGTAATATTCTATACTGCATTTCATTTCTCTTGCGCTCTGGGCACTGTATTGAATAGGAACCTTCCTCAAATTTGGCTTCGACATTTTAACCCACCAGTGGCATATCTACTACGAGCACGCAGGCATATTGCCCATGCTTCTTCAATCAGGTCTTCTAAATCATGATTTACTAACAAGGAAATGTTAAAATTCCACTGATTCTTGAATCGGAGAACTGGCTGCCTTGTTATATTTATGCAAACTAAGACACCTGAATGGTCTGAAGGAATGGTACTTCGCGACTCATCTGGAGTAACCGCAGACGCTTTCTCAATTTCTGTTGCTGTCACCTGTCCTGCGGTGTTGACCGTGATTTCATTTTGGCCACCACTTCCTTATTATTTATTAATATCACTTACTTGCTGATCGAGAGAAACCAGTGGAGACGGGAGTTTTGTAAACTCTCCCTGAAACTGTTTACTAACAGATGGCTGCTGATCTTTGCAATCGGGTACTGCACCTGTTGTCTCTTGCAAATTAATTTCTTCATTTTCTGGTGCCGTATACGTATTATCTTTCTGTTCATCAGTTTCCATTCGCATTTTGGCTTAGGGTTCCTCTGCCTCCTCATCGCACTGTTTTTGCTGGCAGAGTGAGGGCGTTGGACAGGACAGCTCGTCCTCTGAACAACTATCAGTTGTCTCCAGAGAAGACTGTGTTGCTAGTGATGTACTGTAGTTACCTTAAGGATATTATTTAAATTTTTTGTGTAAACTTTTGGTTTGTATTTTTTCTACTTCATAAAGTGATTTTTGAAATTTTGTAAGATAGTGTACATAACTTATGAGACAGTCAGATTGTGTGTCTAACAGTGTCAAAACAAAGAAAAATATAGCTGCATTAATGTTTCATCGTATTAATGTGAAAATTGACAGTTTTTAAGGAAATGTCTTTATCGATTGGTTAAAACCATAATATTGTATCTAATATAATGCAATATTCAATAGCTGGCAAATGCCCTGTTCATTTTTGCACCGTCATGTGTAAGTCAGTTTTCCAGTGACAGATCTATTATACAGGTCTGATAGCTTCAGACAATAATCATTCCATTCATGTCCAGGACGTGTAGTTCGAAGGCTGGTCAGTTTTATAACGTCTCTTCTCCACTATTGTCAGTTAACACATTGTATAATACGATTATTAAATAGTTTTTAAGTGCGATGGGAATATATGTTCCATATTCTACGTAATTTCTAGTGACGTCCATATAATCGTGTGAAATGCTCATAGCTAGTCTGATTGAGCTGAGAAGGTTAAAGATCAGTATCTTCCTTGACCTGTCTCTCACGGAGACGATTTCTTTTTGTACATTAATATATTAAAATTATCCCAAAAACTTGCTGATATCCTTCATGAAGTGCTATTTATGCTTCTGTAAAGATTGGAGCACATGTAATTCAAAGTGCAGTTTTTTATTTATTCACGTTTGAAGGAGTCTGAATGTCTTTAAAAAAACTTTTCTTGGTATTCAAATTATTTCTTTCTGGTAATTTAGCCAGTAACACTAACTTCGGTTATATTTCTTTAACATCAGCATAACTGCAATGATCAAACTCTTTTTGTTTAAATCATTTCCTGTATAAATGTGTGCATGGTTAGTGCATGTATTTAGTATGTATTTGGAATGTGTAACATTGTTCTTAAATATGTATTAAAAAAAATAAGTAGCTAGCCGTGCTGCCTCCGGATCACGGGGCCCCGAGTTCGATTCCCGGCATGGTTGGGGATTTTGTCTTCCCGGGGACTGAGTTGTCCCTATCATTCCATCATCATTTTTGAACGTGTCTGAAATTGGACTGTATAAAGATTGGGACACTGTACGGGCGCTGATGACCGCGCAGTTGAGCGTCCACAAACGCCAGACGGGGGCAATGACTAAGTGTGACTGTGCCTATTCGCCGTTAACTCCTTATCTTATTTTTGTAGCTTTCAGCTCCAATCAAAATTATCGTCTTGCTTTCATCGTTCATTGCTCGATGAGTGGTATATGGAATTATTCTTGCTAATTTCGGAACATTATGAACAGTTCCACTTACCCACCCATGCAAGCTATTGTCCTGCTCCCCCCTGTTCGAACACATGGCGCGTGATATATCTTCTCAGTTCAGTCTGATTTCGTAATTTGTTGATCTCAAAAGTAGAGCATAATTGAACATTCTGAAACTTCTCTGATTTTGATTTCAGTTCATTATGTAGTTCACACGTATCTTCGTTGTCCCAGCATAAGTTAAGTACGGATCTCAAGACCTTACCTTCGCAGATCGTGTCTCACGGTAATATATCCTGTCCAATTTGTTTATGTATTCTGAATTTTACTACTCATATTATGCAGGATTTTTGTTTGTGACGACCACGTGTTCGTGGATTGTGAGAAACGTTACATGTCACAGTTACTGATTCTTGGGGTTAAAGTTCCAAATTAGTCTCACAACTTCTTCTATGATGCAACTATTAACAGTTCATTCTTACTGATGAATTCTTGTTGACTTGCTTCGGACACTCAGGCCAAGGGGTCGACCGTTTACCAACAACGTGCATACTGATGGAGTTTTTCTTTATTCTTATATTCGTCCCGCATCTCTGGTGTATTTGTATAAGTGCGTGAATGTTGCATTGAAAGATTCCTCTGACGGTGACCTCATTAACAATTAATGACAAATAATGACAGGGTCTCCAACATGCAGTTTTTATTTTGTAACCCAGGCGAGAGCAATATTAAAAAAAGCAGCCATCACTCACTCAATAGTTGTAATGCCTTTGTGTAATAATCGAAGCGTTCTCGGTTCCGGGTGTGATACCCGCAACGTCTTAATTTTGTTTAATAATAAACATTAGCGGCCGAAGACTTCCGGCATAAGAAGTCCCCCTCATTCTGCCAACGGCCTTGTTAAAGAGGTTGGAGGAGCGAACAGAGGTTCAAGCCCCCACTTATCCTTAGGGAGGGAAACTGCCCCTAAAGGTGGAAGAATCAGCAGTGGCCAATGGCATGAGGATGAGAAAGGCAATGGAATGTCAGAAGTTTGTTCGTAGTAGGGATGGTAGAATCTTTAAAAAGAGAAATGCAAAGGCTTAATCTATCCACAGTAGGGGTCACTGATGTGTTCTGGAAAGAAGACATGCATTTGTGGTCAGATGAGTATAGGGTAATATCAACAACAGCAGAAAATCGTATAAAGGGAATAGGATTTGTTATAAATAGGAAGGTAGGGCAGAGAGGCTGTTACTGTCATAGGGTAGTTCCTATCAGAATCGACAGCAAACCAACACGGAGAACGATAGTTCGGATATACATGCTAACGTCGCTTACTGAAGATGAAGAGATAGAGAAAGTGTATGATGATATTCAAAGGGTAATACAGTAAATAAATGGAGATGAAAATCTAATAGTCATGCGGGACATAATGCAGTTGTAGGGGAAGGAGTAGAAGGAAAGGCTACAGGAGAATATGAGCTTAGGACAAGAATGAGAAAGCAGAAAGGCTAATTGAGTTCTGTAACAAATTTCAGCTAGTAATAGCGAATACTCTGTTCAAGAATTACAAGAGAAAGAGGTAAACTTGGAAAAGAGCGGGTGGTACGGGAAGATTTAAGTTAGATTACATCATGGTTTGACAGAGATTCAGAAATCAGATACTGAGCTGTAAGGCGTACCCAGGAGCAGATATAGACTCTTATCACAATGTAGCACAGATGAAGAGTAGGCTGAAGTTCAAGAGATTAGTCACGAAGAAACAACACGCAAAGAAGTGGGATACGGAAGTACTAAGAAATGACGAGATACGCTTGAAGTTCTCTAAGGCAACAGATTCAGCAACAGATAATTACTCAGTAGGCAGTACACTTGAAGAGGAATGAACATCTCTAAAAGGGCAATCACAGAAAATGAAAAAAAAAAACAACAACATAGGTACAAACACGGTAATTGAGAACAAATAAAGGCTAAGAAGGAAATACTTCAGCTGATCGATGAAAGAGGAAACTATAAAAGTGTTCAGGGAAAGGCAGGTATACAAACATACAAATGGATGAGGAATGAAATAAGTAGGAAGCGCAGAGGACCTAAGACAAATTGCTGCATGAAAAAGTGAAGAAATCGGAAAAGAAATGATTGTCAGAAGGACTGACCCAGCATACAGGATAGTCAAAACAACTTTCGCCGACATCAAAAGCAATGGTGGTAACATTAAAATTGTAACGGTAAGTCCACTATTAAATGAAGAGGAGAGAGCAATTAGGTGGAAAGAGTACATTGAAGGCCCTCAACGAGGGGAAAATTTTGTCTGATGTGATAGAAGAAGACACGAGTCGATTTAGAAGAGATAGGGGATCCAGTACTAGAATCAGAATTATAAGAGCTTTGGAAAACTTAAGATCAAATAAGGCAGAAGGGGTAGATAACATTCCGTTAGAATATCTAAGATCATTGGGGGAAGTGGCAACAAAAATACTATTCACGTTGTGTGTAGTAGGGTCTGGCGACATACCACCTAACTTTCGGAAAAACATGATACACACAACTCCGAGGACTTCAAGAGCTGAGAGGTGCCAGAATTATCGCACAGTCAGCTTAACAGCTCACCCATCCAAGTTGGTGACAACAATAATATATAGAAGAAAAATAAAGAAAATTGGGGGGTGTATTAGATGACGATCAGTTTGGCTTTAGAAAAGATAAAAGCACCAGAGAGGCAATTCTGAGACTGCAGTTGATAATGTAAGCAAGACTAAAGAAAAACCAAGAGATGTCATAGGTTTTGTCGAGTAGCAGAAAGCCTTCGACAATGTAAAATAGTGCACGTTGTTCGAAATTCTGAGAACAATAGGGGTAAGCTACAGAGAGGAACGGGTAATATATTATATGTACAAAAGCCCAAAGGGAATAACAAGAGTGGGTGACTAAGAACGAAGCGGTCAGAAAAAAAGGGTGTAAGGCAGGGATGTAGACTTTCCGCCGTACTGTTCAATCTGTACATCGAAGAAGCAATGATGGAAATAAAGGAAAGCTTCAGGAGTGGAGTTAAAATTCAAGGTGAAAAGATATCAGTGATACGATTCGTTGCTGACATTGCTATCCTGATTGAAAGTGAAGAAGAATTACATGATATGCTGAACGATATGAACTTTCTAATGACTACAGGATATGAACTGAGAGTAAATCGAAGAAAGACGAAAGTGATGAGAGGTAGCATAAATGAGAACAGCGAGAAACATAACATCAGCGTTGATGCTCACGAAGTAGATGAAGCTAAGGAATTCTGCTATCTAGGCAGAAAAATAACGGAGCAAGGACGTCACAAGCAGACTAGCAATGGCAAAAATGGCATTCCTGGCCTAGAGAAGTCTACTAGTATCAAACATAGGCCTTAATTCGAGGAAGAAATTCTGAGAATGTACGTATGAAGCACAGCATTGTATGGTAGGGAAACATGGACACGGAAAATCGGAGCAGAAGAGAATCGAAGCATTTGAGATGTGGTGCTACAGACGAATGTTGAAAATTTAATGAATTGCTGAGGTAAGGAATGAGAAGGTTCTACGCAGAATCGGTGAGGAACGAAATATGTGGAAAACATTGACAAGGGGAAGAGACGGGGTGATAGGGCATCTGTTAAGATATCAAGGAATTGCTTCCATAGTACTAGAGGGAGCAGTAGGGGAAGACAGAGATTCGAATACATCCAGCAAATAACGGAAGTCTTAGGCTGGATATACTACTCTGAGATGACGAGGTTAGCACAGGAGAGGAATTCGTTGCGGGCCGCATCAAACCAGTCAAAAACCTGATGACCAAAAAAATTAAAATGGAGTCCACCACTACGATACCTTAACCGTTCCTATCCCTTTGCCGTGGGACTGGTCCGACATAATCAGTGAACATTTTGTCCATTGGATCACTTTCTCGAGTGGACTGAAGTAAGCCTTCTGTAAAACTGATTTTGGACTTGACGCATTTGCAATCTTCACACTTGGCCACTAATTTACGCACATCTTTACGCATTGTGGGCCAGACTGATACTGTTTCACATTCATAATGGTTTTATTCACTTCGAAATGCCCGACAATAAGGGGGTTGTCAAAATACTTAAAAATGGCCAACACTAGTTACTCTGGTAAACAGATCTTGAAGGATCTGTCCCTCTGAGCCGTGGTAAAAATTGCTGTTTTGAGGAGCGCGCCGCAGGGCGTAGTTTGTCGGATTTGGTGTGTTAAAGAATTTATTGCTTGGAGTGTAACGGCCTAATACCTGATATATGTTCCGATCTTTGGAAACTTTGATATCATCGCCTATGATCTTGATAGGCGGTATCTGTGTACTGTAGAGCATCTTAACTACTGTTTGGATAACCTTGTAGAATTTTATATATGATTGTATTTCTTGGGCTTTTATTTAAATGATTATTTTAGTACATAAAGTTGCCACCCTTTCACTGTAAGGCTTTTCTTGGAAGTTAAAATCAAGTTGCACCTTCGGTGGCAAGGTTAATATTTTAATTGTTAGTGTTTTGTACCATTTCCATCTCTCCTACATGGGGGTGCATAGTTTGTGAGCGTGTGTAAATTGTTAAAACTCTTAGTTTAATGTTATCTGGTGTGTTGCAGATTTGCACCAGTGAAGTCTTTCAGAGGCTGTTGTAAGCGGTCGTAACTACGGCCGTGTCAAAAGGGAGCGGTAAGGTTCTCTGCCCGGAAGCTCATACAGTCCTGGTGGTGACTCCGAGTTTATTAGTCATCACGTCAGAACCCAGGTACTCCTAACCGAGCTTTAGCTTTACACTCCCGCAAATGACTGACCTGAAACTGTTATGTACCACGAGGCAATTGACCTTTTGGACAGTCTGGCAAGCACACAGCTTAAAATCGCTACCAAGACTGAAATGGAATGAAAGCATCTTCTCGGCATAATTAAGAATTATTCCTTTTCGATGCCTGAAATTACACCCCAATCACAAGTTAACTGACAATTCCTCGGCTAATATTAATTCCACCGGCCACTGAAAATCCCATAAAGCCACGCTTCCCCGTAATCAACCTCCTAGATTGAACACTTGCCTGTTGGCAGTTCGACATTTCTGTAACGTTTCTCGCAAGGGGGCTAGCTTAAAAATACCACGACTTTGCCAGTACCAGTTATACTGATAACACAAACTTTAGTTCCAGAATCTATTAGAGCACAGACGGGTTCATGATTGACGTATGTGCAGACAAGCGGTGGGTACTGACTAGTTACCACCCTGATTCGGTTACACCACTTGGATCGTGAACGACTTGAGAGTACCCAAGTCTTTGGCGTCAGCTGTTCGGACGTCCATTGCGCTGAATGGGGCACTGGACCATAAAATGACCGGTATCGCCACACCGAAAACAATCATTAGTGTTCTATGGATTCGTCTTACTGTCCCTTTCAATCTGAACATTACCATTACGTTCCCCTGTTGCTGATGTTTCAAAAATGCATCTCGTGTCGGCAAATGTATGCTCTTGATATTAAAGAACAATTCACTAACCCGGAAAAAGTGGTAAACCTCCGCAAAACACCAAATCATTCGTGACTTACCTTCTCGACGGTTTCCCCACTCAGTCACAGGCAATATCAATGAAGCGAACGCAATTCTAATCTCCTCAGAATAATGTTGGAGACTTCCGCCACGGGCATCGACGCGTAGAATGTATTTATGCAGCAGTTCGCCCCTAACTCGCGACTACTAACTTTCTCACACAACCTATCTCTCTAAGTCACCCAACATTAACTGAACCTCTACAGCCACACTCTTACCTCTAGTCACCAGATACGTCAACTGAAGTATCACTGATGTTGGACGTTAATGCATTCGCAAGTTCCTCAGAACGTTCCAACACTCACAAAACCTCTCCCACTTGAGGTAATTCATCTACCGCGTTTCAGCCCTGACATATTAAACCCTATATCGGCGGCTAGAGACCTGTTCTGTACGAGGACGTCGTTTTGGCCAATTTTGGGGTGATAGTAAACTCCATAAATTTGCCTAATCCAAGTTTGATGATACCTTGTGTGCCCTTCCCTATTAATTGATGAAGTATTTCGGTGAGCTTGTTAAGATTAACTTCGTGCTTGTCGCCCTAGCATCGTGGTAGTCCAGCCTGGTTCCCCTCAACTGTATCGCTGTACTTGTTGCCTGTCGCGGTTCATTCCAAAATAACTGATGCTAATTTCATTGGTGAAGATTTTTTAAATAGGTGTTGCACTTTTCATTTAAATTATTATCGCCAACTACTGATGGAAAACTTCTGGAGATTGAAATTCTGTCGTGTCTCCTATTTAAAAGCAGTGTAGCTTATCTTAAGGATAGCTACCCTTTTCATTGCAGTTGTTCTGGACCAGCTTTAGTACATGTTTTTTGGGCATTTAGGGTTTGTCTGGTCTCCCGATAAAAATATGGAGATTCATTTCAACAAAAGCTACTATTTTCATGGCCGTCATTATATGCATTTATATGGTAAAATAATTCGGGAGCGTTGAAGACTTGTCTTCTCGCCTTTTATTGTAATTCTGGTGTAACTACAATTTTGGTGTTATAGAGGACTGTATAACCCATTGCAATTCTGAGTTGCGCCTACAGATAGTTTGCTTACAATCATGTGTAGTCATTGGGCAGATGTTTTTATCAATTTATGTTGACTTACAAGTTGTTATGTACCTGAATTTATCCTTAATTTGCTGTAAATGGAGTGGACTGTTATAAGTTCTTAAGATTAGTTTTGAGTCTGTTGTAGTTGACCTTGTATGGGATCTGCCCACTTACCAGTACGGTCGTGGATGGCAGTTCTGCACCACTGATGCTGTCTGTTCCATTATCACCGCCTAAGCGAGGTCACAATTGTATTCATATACCTTCGTCTTATTCTAAACTTACGTCACCGACGGGCGTAACGCATTTGTTGTGTGTTTACTTCTAGTTTGCGGTGAATTTTAATAGATTTAACGAATTTTTAAGTCTAGAAAAAGGTAATTTTCGGTCATTGCTAAAGTATTATAAACAAAGGACAGGTTTAGCTAGTATGGGAAACTTTTTCTTGTTAAGAATTTGGTAAAAGTTTAGTTTTTTCGAAAAATTAGGGGCAAAAGAATTTGTGTTATTGTTCTACTGAATAAAATAGCGTTGGTGTTGTCAACGGCGAATGCTCTTCATTGTTGCCTGGCCCAGTCGCAACATTTAACAGCGAATTAGGCTGGTTGAAGGGTCTGTAAGACATCGTAATATCCATGCTGTGCAAACAGTGAAGTTGAGCAGTTGAGCATAATGATAACGCCGGTGGCCTCGGGATACTCATAATACATGAATATTTTTGTCTGTACATAATTTGCTTATACTTTTTGTCTATTTATTAATTCATTTACTTACACTCATTAAATTTCGCCACGTAGTGCAGTGCTGTTACTTATGTCTGTGGGATCGTTTCTGTGTATGTCAGTTCTTCTAGTGTTCAGAATATGGTGTATGTGAATATTATCCTTAGTAAATGTTCAGTAGTCCCACTACTGAGTACACCACTTGCTGCATTCTTAGTTACAACATGTAACGGATTCATTTCTGCCGTTACGATAAATTAATGTAAATGGACAGAATTCATTGTGAGCGTCACTAGTCTTGAGTAACACCGGAAGTTGCGCTCGACACTTCCATACCAAAAACTACATTTACTAATGATTGATTAAAAAATGTAACTCTTGTAACCCTCAGGCACCGTGTAATATCAGAAACTATCATTAGTTACTTGTATGGAATATTAATTTCACTGACGTGTAGAATCAAATCATGAGTTCAGAGGAGAGCAATGGAGTTTTAAGTGAATCGTTGCCGGCTTTAGTTCCTCGCACATTTCAATCAATGTCCAGTTTGATCGTCGTCTGTTGTCACTTCTTTTCTGTCGTAGGCATTCACGCGAATGACGCGCTTTCACTCACAGCTATGTTATAATGTTATATGGCTGTTTCATTTCCGTTAGGTCAGGAACAAAGGCATTTATGAAAAAATAAAACTGCACTAAGCATCAATGCAGACAGGTAGAATGGACTACGTGTGTAATTTGTTTGACAGTTGGTCGTGAACTATATGAACTCACTATAATTTGTCATTTGTCATGATGAAGAAGGATATCCTATGTACTGAAAGTTATGGCAGTCTGTGTATAATATTTCTGTGGGCGATGGACATTTAAAAAGATAACATTCTCAAATATTCGTCTAAATACAGTCATACATATAAAGAGAGAGAAATAATCGTACATCTTTGATAGAGATTATTAATTTCATTTTATTATTTGTTTAAATGGAGTTCAGTGATATTAAAGCTTCAATAACATTCTTTTACAAGGGTACTTTTAAAGTTTCATTTTATCAATTCAGTTAATAATTCATTCACTTTAAATATCTGTGAGTCGGCGTCCCCATTCACTTTTCAGACAAACAAGAGGTTTAGTCCTGAATTTCTCTGCCCGAACCACCAGCACTGTCACTGATGACGAGGCATCAGTGGGATGTCCTTCTGAGCCACTGTACTTGGTTCCACATGAATATGTTCATTGGCTGGTGAGCCCGTATCCCGACCCACTTTGCTGACAGACATGAGTCCCAACCCAGATACTCTCCATCCAGCACCACGAACACTCTCTCCAATAATGAGGCATTGGTGATATGTCTGCCTCATACACTATTCTACACGAATATGTTCAGTGGCTAGTAAAAAAGCTGTTGTCACCATCCAATTTGTAGTCACATAAGAGTCTTAGCCATGACACTCTCCGACGAGTATCTGTAACACGTTCCCCAACGTTGAGGAATTGTTGGGATGCCCTTCGTATCCACTGTACTCAGTTCCTCACGAATATGGCTATTGGTTTGTGAGTCATCATCCTTGTCCACTTTGAACACGCGCAACAGTTTTTGCACTGACTTTTTTCACCCAGCACCTCCAACACCCTCTCTGACGACGAGGAACTGGTGGGATGTCCTCGTCATGAATACGTTTAGCGGGTAGTGAGGCGGTGTGCCCGGCCACCAGGTGGGCTCACAACGGTCTTCTCCCCGACTCTCTCCGCCCAGCACCTCCGACACCCTCTCCGGCGGCGAGGGATCGGCGGGATGTCCTCGTCACACTCCACCACAGGCGGCTCGTGGATCTCGGCAGTCGTCACAATCATCCAGCCATCGTTCACCTGCACAGAAAACCAATTTTTCACTTTAAAATACATAAGACTTTCTTAATGTAACAACAGTAGCAATAATACTATACGGTGACTCTACATTAAGAGACAACTAGTTTCTATGTTTGTGTGTGATCGAAAGAAAGGGAAGAGTTTTCATACATGATCATTAACGGTGGTCAGGATCACATTTGTTATCTTCCAGGATGAACCACACTTGTGCCACTTTATAATGGTCTGAGAAAAGGGTATGTTGTATGTAATCTAACTTATCCCTTAGTAGCGAATTATCTTCACTTTAAAATACTTTCTTAATGTAACAACAGTAGCAATAATACTATACGGTGACTCTACATTAAGAGAGAACAAGTTTCTATGTTTGTGTGTGATCGAAAGAAAGGGAAGAGTTTTCATACATGATCATTAACGGTGGTCAGGATCACATTTGTTATCTTCCAGGATGAACCACACTTGTGCCACTTTATAATGGTCTGAGAAAAGGGTATGTTGTATGTAATCTAACTTATCCCTTAGAAATGAATTATCAACAAAGTTGTGTTTTTATCGCCGCCTTACCTTCCCGGTGACTTTGCCGCAGGCTACATCAATGGCAGCAGGCGGTGGCCGGGACTTCTCCGCCTGCGCTGCCAGCAGAACCAACTCGTCCACGTCTGAGCGCAGCCGCCAACGCGCGGCGCTCATCCTCTGTGGAAGATTTGTTTCCACCGTCACAATTCATTCATTTGTTGATTTTCAGTTTTATTTTCTAACTTTTATGTAACATCTAACATTTAGTGGGCGTTTACTCACAGCATAAATTAAATTAATCTCGTGTTAGTGTATTAAATTCAGCAGCCTTGAAACATTTAGCAATTAGACAAAAAGGTCCTAGTTTTGGCAGCACATACTTGGATTGTTTTCCGGATGGTCATAAGGTAACAATCCGACTGTATTTTACCTTGGGTCTGGATCGTTAATGTGTAGTACTTAGAATAGGGATTCAAGCAAACTGCATTTGAATTATCTTCACTCAAATCTCTCGGGCTGATAGTCCGTGGTCGATGTATAAAACTCTCTACTGACGTTTCGTCTTTGACTGCGACAGATATCCTCAGAGGATGTCTCTAGCAGTCGGAGACGAAACGTCAGGGGAGAGTTTTATAAATCGACCACGGCCTACCAGACCAGTGGTTTTAAGTGAAGACAATACAGGCCGTGAAAGCTTACACTGTATCCATATAAATTAGTTTAACAAGCTAAAATGATGTGGTCCCACCTCTCTACAAAGTAACTAAAACGTTTAAGTCGTTGAACGTGGCCCCTACTGAAACCCTCCTGTGACGGCAACACGTAGTGAAAAAGTCTCTCATAAATGGTCTCTAGAAAATCCAATTAGTTTCAGAACTTCTATCGTCTGACCACAAGAACCAGCCAAGTGCGAGCGGTACAAATAGTCACATAAACTACCTGCAACTGGTAACTAACATCTCACACTCATAACATTCTCCATAAGCAAAACAGAATAAGCTAATGGTTCCACGCACTGCTTTGGGACCTCTAAATACTGAGCACGTGTACGCCCGTTCAGTTACAACGGTCAACTTGAAAACCTGCAAGGGACTAAGCCGGTCCTAAAATCACCGTCTAGTTAGTTTGTCCAAGTATCAGCTAACGAATCATCATCATGCATAAGTGTGATCTGATAAAGTTCTTGCATTAGTTTTATCTGAATTTAGAGAGAATCTTCAGTAGTGATAAATGCTGTACTAGCAGGAGTTGCACGTAGTGTAAACTACGTTGTTCCCGATTTTGGAACCAACAGCAACCAATTTATGAAGATATTTCTCCACATTCTGTAAATTCTTCTGCAGCTCTTGTGATATCAAATAGTTCCATCTAATATTCAAAGTCAGTAACTTAAGTGATTTCTGACTTTAATGTCCTGCGTAACCTCCTTTTTTATTTAAAGTACTTTCTTCCTGTACAAAGTCCAATTTTGAGCGGGACAGTGGCTACAGAGTACCTACGAAACAGATGTACTCGTATAGAAAGCCGAACCATATTTCGTTTTATTAGCGCTATAAGCACGTTTAACCAAGGAACAAAAGAATAGTTGTTATTCTATGGCGGCCTATTTATAACTACGAGTAGCTAAGATAGATTTACTAAATCCGGTACGCCTTACAGTAATCAGAGGTGTAAAGTAATTATCTTGGTAAGCGTGGGTGCACCTAAGAGTCATTACTGTTTTTCCAATAAATCTCGGTGGTCCTTACCTCTGGCTTTCCAATCAAATCGACGTCTATCAGGTCTCCGTAAAAGTCTTCCTCTGCCTCCCGCCGAGACCGGAGGCAGAACACGCCCAAAAGCCTTCGGAACATCTGCGGGAAAAAAAATAGATATCACGTCACGTACTGACCATACGGAATTACAGCGTGTCCATTGTGGACTGCAGGACAGTCAGAAATATTGGAATGACAACAGGCAGAGGTTCCTACGAAGATTTTTTACTAATCAGTATTCAAGTAGATGAAACCTAGAGAAACGTCGAAATGTCTGATAATGGAGTGTTTTTGTGAAATTTTAATATTAGCTCATGAATGGTTTACAAATTCTGACCAATGTAACGTTTTTAGTTACTACAATAATACATGTACACCCAACATGTTCTAAGAACCAAATCGATGATTCAAGCTTAGTCGGGTTGTGGGAACTTACAGTGCCAATTAAAACAGGTACACAGTTTTCGAACAAGTGTTATGATACATGATGTAAAGAGTCACGGGCTTCGCTTTGCATTTGAGAACAATGTAGGAACAGTAGACATGATATCATGGGACAGAACACAGCATTATAGTTTACGAATGTGGTACATTTTTCTTGTTCTTTTCCGTTTCTTTCTCTGTTCTTCACGTCAACTGATAAAACAAGGACAAAAACCGGTTCACACTAGTTACTGTTGCCCAACTTATTTGCGCACTCTGTACAAATTTCCACTAATTCTTTGCCCTGCCATTTTAAAGCCACTTCGACATGAAAAGAGGCTACCTCCAATCGCCCGTAAATGGCACCAAAAGAGTACGAGGTTCTTGTAGCAAATGGCCGAATGTCCAGCATGTAGAAGCTACCTTGATCTATCGACAAGAAGAAATAGTTGCGTGAGGTAGCTTTGAGTTATTTGCGCTTTATATGGCTTTAAATGTGTTAAAATTACCGTTCAGCCAAGTCCAGAGATTTTCATAAGTTGTTATAAAGCCACTTGCTGAGGAGAAAGATGAAATAACTCTTCTGAGAAGAACATGTCGACTTGCTGCCACGTCGCTGCCCAGTTCGGCCGCTGACGAAATTGTAAACTCAGTTTCCATTTCTGTTTGTCCAATACGTAAACATGTAGACTTGAGTTCCTACAAACTCCAAAAATTCTCATAACCAGATGGCAATTGTTTAAGACTGTTAGCGTCGTATGCTCGCTCACTAGTAACTGAGTTGCTTAACTTTGTTCCTTTCTGAAGCTATCAAAACCACCTCCATTTGAAGGAGGAGTAGCAGAGAGTGCAATAATATTAACGTCTCATGCAGTCATTGTTTCACTTGGGACGGAATGAGAAGTGCTGACGTTCAGCAGGAAGTGACTTTCGAATACTCCATCTACGCTGAGAGGCCTGGTCAAATTAGTTTCACGTGGAGTGCCTTAGACAACATGCGTTGCTCACATTGGCAGCGAGGTGAAACCCATCATGCTCTCCTTGAAATTGCTTCAAAGCATATCTCGTTTTTAAGAGTTTGTGCCCTTCGGATCTTCCATTGAATGATACGTAATTCACAGCTACAGCTACGAAAAAGCTCTCAAACGTAACATTCAGGCTCATAGGAACGCACGCGCAGATGAACCAAATATGCGATGCTGATGTACACCTAAACCGCAGTGGTGCTTAACTGTCGATCAGAACAAGAAAAGAAGAAAGAAAAAGAGAGAGAGAGAGAGATAGTGGATGATACACCTTTATTTCCTACAAACTTAGAAGTAGCTACCTCTATTTGGAAAGGACACTCCCAGAGTAGAATTGCAAGTCGTATACTAGACCCTTCGTTCTAATAAAACGCAGAACGTTATACTGTTTTATGAATATTCCACTGAAAATACATTAGCACCCAATATCCGAAGAGAGTGTAGTAGGACGTCTAAAAATCTATGTATACAGACACGATGTTTCACGAGATATCTAGGGGAATGCAATAAATTAGTTGACACCGAAAATAACCTGAAATATACCACATGTTGTGATCTTACCAATTTTTTAAATCGATTGAAAAATTTAACACATTCACAAGAGAAATAAGCAAAAAATAATTATTGAAATAAAAGTGAATTTTGAATTTACCACATCATTAAATCGGACTAAAAAGTGTAAAATACTTTCTCACAGCCCCATACATATTCTTATCCTTATAAAAATACTGCTGAAAGTTTGTGATTGTTAACTTTTAGTATCCGTGGTAGTTCTTGTAAGATTAAAAACGAAAAACGTGGACCGCTTGTAATATAGCTTCATGTTAGTCAGCAGGTGAATTATTCATGCATCAGTTATGTATTACGGGTGCCCCACGATTTTCGTTTTAAATGTTTCAAGTATTTTCAGATACATTAAAAATTCGTAATCACAACTTTCCAAGACTCTCTACATGCTGTTCGTAGTCTATATAGAGCTATGAGAAATCGTTGTATACCTTTTAGTCAGAATTAACAACGTGGTAAACGAAAATGTGATTTTTCCTTTCAATAGTTATTTTCTGTTTCTTACTCTTCGGTGGGTGAAATTTTATCAATCGATTTCATACATTGTGGTGAGATTAGAACGGAGTCTATGACATATTTCAGGATTATTATAGTTTATGTTCAGCTGACTTGGAAAAACTGTTGCTTTCTCCTACCTTTATCTTAGGATATGACCGTGTGGGAAAAAAGTGGATACATCTGACCTAACACGGAGGATTACCACCTACCGTTAGCGCGGGCCATTCGCGACTGGATCAGAAAAAGGGGCAGATGGCAGTGGTACATAAAATACACTCCGCCACACACCAGACAAGGTAGTGAGCTAATATTGCTTTGTGAAACATCTCTGAGCTATGCTGGAAGTTTCAAGACTCTAGGTCACCTTTAAGTTAATTTAGAATCAATTGCGAAATCTGTTCCAAAGAGACTGGCAGACAAGGAAGCGATCTAACAGGAACGTGCTTGAAGTGGTGCTTTTCTGGTGATGTGATATTAAAGGTAAATCCTAAGAAACTATGAATAGAGCTCAACTCAACATTCAGATATTCAGAAAGTTCATAAACACGTCTCAACTCAAGTATACGAGTCTAAAAACTAAACTCGATCCGAACAGGATAGGAATCACAAAGTTACCGACCAGCCGCCGTGTCATCCTCAGCCGAAAGGCGTCGCTAGAAGCGGATATGGAGGGGCATGTGGTCAGCACACCGCTCTCCCGGACGTATATCAGTTTATGAGACCGGAGCTGCTGCTTTGTTCAAATGGCTCTGAGCACTATGGGACTTAACTTCTGAGGTCATCAGTCCCCTAGAACTTAGAACAACTTAAACCTAACTAACCTAAGAACATCATACACGGCCATGCCCGAGGCAGGATTCGAACCTGCGACCGTAGTGGTCTCGCGGTTCCAGACTGTAACGCCTAGAACTGCTCGACCACCCTGGCAGGCGAGCCGCTGCTTCTTATTCAAGTATCTCCTTAGTTTGCCTCACAAGTGCTGAGTGCATCTCGCTTGCCAACAGCGCTAGACAGCAGTAAACTTCGGGGATCCGACGGGAACCGGTGTAACCACTGCGACAAGGCCGTTGGCAAGTATAGGAGTCAGCAACTGCCTATGATATGACAAACTATGTATTGGCGACATATTGGAGTCCAGATGTGTGCCTGCGGGCAACGTGGATCTTATTAGCTAAAGAAACGTCTTGCTGTGTTGAGGTACTTGCGAAGAATATGTATCACCGAGGATGAAGTCTCCTTATCAGGCTAAGATAAACAGTACTGAAACATACCCCCGCCATCTTTTGCTGTTATGGTCTGTTTTCTTACACACTAAAACACCTTGTAATTTATTCTTAATCTCTACATTTATGAGGCGCTATTTCTTGATGCACGCTATAACACTACGGAAAAATCTCATTTCGCCTGTTCAAATCATTTTGTGAAGGAAGTTAAGTTTAAGATCCATGGAGCATAGAAAGTACTGCCATGACTTTGTCAACTTCATCTTTCTCTTCTCTGTCGTTTGTTTTTGTAGCGCATTTCTAATTGTTCAACAAATTGCGTTTAATTTTGGGATTTAGTTTTTAATTTCATTACTGAAATATCGTCATTTGAGCATCTGCTTATAGCAAAGTATTAAAACATTTCTCCCTGTTGACCTTTATGCCGTAGCTGATACTGAATTTCCAAGCATAGACTAGATCACCCACGTAGAAGTTGAAAAGAGCTGGAGACAGGTTACATACTCGTCTAATTCTCTGTTTTATTGTTACTTATTTACACAAGTTCTTTATTCTCGATCATAATTTTTGTCCCTTTGTAACAGCTTCAAAAGAGTTGATTAGACTCACCGGGTAGCCTCTTTTTTGCAGGATCTGACACATCACTCGTCTATTGCCTTCCTCAAAAGCATTTTCATAAGCTACAAACATTATAGCATCTCTAATTCAAATCTTTCATCTTCTTTAACCGTTGCCTTACCCTAAAATACACTGTCAATACAGGATAGTTCTCTTCTAAAGCAAAAAAGCGCTTGCAACAGTACTCGCTGTTAAATGAAATGGTAAATAGCTACTGGCGCACTTCCCATGTTGTAGGTCGAGGCACGTGAAACTCTTTTGTTCCTGACGTTTCTTCCAAATTGTGTTGGACAACTATTGAGGGGTTCGTGGTTCCGCGACTTTTCGCGACTGACCACTTGTGTCAGCGGAATCGGGAGCATCAATGATGTTCAACGCTGCCTGTGGACGAAGAACCAGGACAAATAAGTCTCATGGACCGCGATCATACAAGCTGAAAGATTCAGCAACAGCTAAACCGACTGGACGTGGAAGTAACCATTACATGAACAAAATTTTTGTTTCTTCATTTCCTGCTTATACACAACAATCAAATATCATTTATTTACACTACAGAGCATTTGTGTATGTAGAACGTCTGGAAAAATAGGGTCATTGGGACGGGATGTAGGTAACTCATATTAGTTTGTAGAATGACAGACTTCACGATTCATGCCACTACACAGCACCCAATAACTGTTATGTATTTCTTCAAACTTATTCTGAATTTTTTTTTCTGTCTCGCTGGCGATACAGGGTATTAATTTCTTCATAGGGAGGCAAAGCTGACCTATCCTCTTCTCGCAGGATACACCCGTGTTCCAGACCAGCAAAAATTAATTGTGTACATATATTTGCTGCTGGTGAATCACGCAGAACAAAATAAAGAACCTTTATGATCTACACTATGTGCAGTACGTAACATGACATAGTATTTTAATATATCCTATAACAACGTCGCCAGCTAGCCACTAAATTCACTTGATAATAGAAACAAAATCTATTGGCATTCACCGAATGCAAAAAATTCAGCGGGGTACATCAGTTACCGAAACCATGTCCGACAATAATGTAAAACTACTCTCGAAGAATGAACATCAAATCTGATCACCGGAAAGGATCGTTTCCTTCGGTAAAACGCATCTGGTCGAATAAACATCTGAATAAAGGTGGATACGAACGATTTCAAATGTGAGGCCACAGCGATCAGCAGCATTAGTTTACACTCGACGTCAACAGCAAATGATGTTAGTGTGGATAAGAGATGACAGAGACAAGATGTTGGCTCGTCACTTACTGTTTCGTATAGTGTCCCACCAAACGCTATCTTACTACGTTTTCCTATCTAAAGACGGTCCTCAAAAAACAGTTCAAATATTCAGTCAATGACCTTTTCTCACCAAGATGAAGCACTACAGCACGAAGAACAGCACTACGAAAATCACGTAAACACAGACAATATGTTTACGCCACACGATTCGCCATCGCAATGTTGCCTCTCATCTGCCCCCTCGTGTTGTGCGATATTTCATTGTTGACAAAATCATCTGAGACCCACACTAACACTAAAAAATAAAGATAGCTCCTGACTGTACCGCAGCGCTTTACCAGCCATAGGTAATACGTGGCTTATCTGTCTTTGTAATCTTCATCAATGATAATGTTAGTATCGAATTAAACATTTCAAAATCAGATTCATTATTACCCTACTAAACAAGATAAAAGAATAATGTGCATTTGAAAATGTCCCAAATCGAAGCTAATGTGCTGATAGAAGTCTCTATAATTGAGTGCAGCCGCACAAAGTACCCGCAGACACCTACAGATTTGTGTAATAAATTTGCTTTCAAAGCAAGACGTCGACCTACACGACTACAACATATCTTTTTGACAGACCGATACCTTAGATTTTTTTTTTTAATATGCGGTGAAATTAGAGTGGTAACTACTTGTGAATATGAACAGATACGAAACAGTCACGTCTTGTGAAGTTTCAGTAACACTGAACTTATAGTTGAACGAAATACGTTTGCATCAGACATTCCCAAGAACTTCTGAGATTTATGAACCGACGCACTGAGTGGGTCTGTGGATCATCAGGATATGCAGATACGTCCTTTTAGACCTTGAATAAAACTAGGACGGAATGGAGTAAGCGTCGAAAGAAACTAAAAAAATCAAAGCGATGGTGTCAAGGAGCCACCGTAGTTTGCAAGGAAGACACATTCAAAACGACGGTGAATTAATTATGGAGGAATGCATGTAGAAGGTGAAGCTGTGTTTCGAAGCAGAATTAAAATGCGCATACTTTAGTAAATACTGGTTCCCTAAGAGAATTAAGACCCTTACTACAGAACATGTACACACATGTTTGAACACTTACAACGTGATGGTACGAAAGTGTTACCGACATGAGACAGTGCAGCCAGTTCCTAGGTCAGTTAAGTTCATTAAATTTGCTGAAACTGGGTGAAGAGTTATTAATAACACGAGGGAGATATTCGATACAAATTAACGGAAATGTCGAATACTATTCATGCACCCAAAAGTAAGACTTAAACAATAAATGGTGCATACTTTAGAACATAATGTTAGAAAACCTATAAATTTGTGGACGCGAAATCACAAGATATTATCCATACAACAGTACTCGTATGTAATGTAATTATCACCATCCAGAATCCAAAAATACGTATTTAGTGGTTAGAAGCAGTAAACCACAACTCCTTTCCGCTGCAACACGACATGTAAATAGTAGACACCTCAAGTAATTCCCTTACATATCCGTCCGATGTTTGGTCGTCTTCGCTTTGCTTCATTGACCACTCAGTTACCAACTTCACAACGCCGCCTATGAGCTCGGTACACTGTAACTGTAACTATAACTGTATTTGTACACAAAAGAAGCAAAAGAAGCTAAAGAGGCTAGATAACCTACATACACAGACAGACCCTTTAATGGAGATCACATCCTCGTCCTCTTTATCGGCACTTGAGGGACATGCTACACTTGCAAGGAGTATGTAAATGTAAAAGGAAGCAACAAGTCTTAAATCTGTGTACTGCTGACATATTCATACCCAGATACATGCCTTTTGGCCACAAGGCCCGTATTAGTTGAATAAATGCTTAACTGCATTAGCGTCAGCGGGAAAGAGTGTAAGACCGAGGACGAAGTTTTCATTCTGTATCGAAATGTTAGTGTATGAGAGAGAGAGAGGGAGAGATACAGATAGACAGCCAGCAAGCGACCTAATACAACCATCGTTAAAAGTGGCGGCTTTTAGTGTAATGACTCGTGACATAGTAGGGTAGAGAGAGAATGGGGAATCGGCTGGCCGCGCTTCAGTTTGCAGACTAACGAAGAGGGAAGAGTTTGACCACATGCCGGCGGCCTCCGTTCCCTCACGTGTGTACCATCCGCCCACACTCCTCCACCCTGCTATAGTAACAGAACATAATTTATCCCTTAACAACGTTATATTGCACTTTGACGAGCGACATCCATTTAATAAGTTCCTTTATCCCCTACGTTTAACAATAAACATTAATTTTACAACGCCAAATATTCTTTTCAATAATCTAAGATTTTTCCAACCGCTGCAACACTAAGAATATTTCTTCTCCAGAGAATTGAACAGGGCAATCTTCTTAGGAAATTTAATGCAGCTTAACTGAACACTGGATTGCATTTTTTCTCAAAGCAGTCCGCCTGTCTGGACCATTAGTATAATATTCATGTCAGCCCCTGCTCCTACTAAGCAAAAATTATCAACTATAGCAAGTTTTTTCTTGATTCGATCTATCTGTTCTTCGTTGGCTGGGCTATGAACAATATATACAATATTGATAATAAATAGAAGATGTAAGACGTAACATGATTCACTATGCTAATACGATGCAGAATAAAGTCGGCACAAAGTCAATAAATCATCTCGAAAATGAAAATAAAAAAATTCCGGAATTTAAAGAATGTCAAGAACTCAGCAGGCTACATGAGTTACCGAAACCATGCCCACGATTAAGTGAAAGTACTCTCGTAAATTGAATCTCAAGTTGCATTGGAAAGGAATTCTTTTGTCTTTCTCGTTAGAATGTAGCTGGTGTGATTAAACATCCAAAGTGAAACCAAATACAAGCGACCTGATGCGTGAGCTACAGCGTTCAGCAGCAGTAGATTACAGTAACATCATCAGCAATGAATTTTAGCGTGGATAAGAGATGACCAAGGGAAGATGTTGACTGATCACTTACAGTTCCGTATTGCGTCAATCCAACGCTGGCTTTGTAAGTTCTTTTGTCTGAAGACCCTTCTCGACAAGCTCTTCAGATATTCAATTAATGAACTTGTCTCACCAAAAAGAAGCTCTAGAGCACAAAGAACAGCACTACGAAAATCACGTAAGCACAGTCAATTTGCTTACGCAACACGATTCGCAATCACAGTGTTGCTATGCAACTGTCCACCTAATGTTGTGTGACATTTCATTGTTCACAAATTCCTCTGGGACCTACGTCAAATAGCGACGATTACTTCCGACTGTATCCAGACAGTTTACTGACCATATGTATAATACGTGACTGATCTGCCAAGCCCATAAATTCCCAAATCAACTGCATTTCAGAACTGCATAAATTATAAGCTATGAAATTTGTCACTTTCCTTGGTGACCACGTTAGATTCAGCTTTAAACTTACACCCTCAAATTTTTCGTTGCCTATTAATCGAGGTAAAGGAATAGCATTTACTGAAAATATTAATTTTAAATTAACAACAGCCTCCGTTGCAATGTTTACCTGGATTTACCTAGACGTCAGTTGGGATAACCCAGCCTTCTTCAGAATAAAAGGAACTACGTCAAAAACTATAAATAGTAATACATAGTCATATTGCAATAACTTATCTGGGAAACAGTCTTGGCCCCACATCGCTACCGCAGTACGGCAACAACGGATAAGTTATTGCAATGTGACGATGTATTACTATATTATAGTTTTTAGTTCTTGACGTTGTCCATTACGGACGAATCGTAATTCCTTTTATTCTGAGGAAGATTGGGTTATCCCAACTGAAACCTAGGTAAATCTAGGTAAACATTGCATGTGAGGTTGTTGTTAATTTAACATAAATATTTATACAGTTGCTGACAGGGCCGAGAAATGTTGAGAATATTGAAAATATCCAAAAATGAGCTTAATATGCTGGCAGAAGCCGATAATTTTTCGATCAGCTACCCGTTGGTGCCTGGAGAACTGTGTAATAAATTTGGTTTAAAAACAAGCAGTTGACTTACACTTATCATATAATTATTTCTTCGATGATTACAACGTGTCTCTTTGGCCACAGGCGTACCTAAAATCATTCTTAATGTACTGTGAAATGATAGTGGCATCTACTTATGAATGCGAACATATCCGAATATTCACTTCTTTTCAAGTTTGAATAACATTGGGAAAGCAGCTGAGAGAAATATGTTTGCATTAGACGCTTTACACGAAATTTTGACATTTATAAGCCGACGCCCTTAGTGCGTCTATGGTTCGCTGCGATGTGCAGATAACCCTCTCTTAAAGCCTGAATAAAATTAAGATGGAGTCCGAATACGATGAGCGTCGAAAGAAACTGTGAAATAAGATGCAGTGATTTCAAGAGGCAACTATAATTCTCAAAGACGACACATCTCATACAATGACAGACGTGCAGAAGGTTCAGCTGCGTTTCGAAACAAAATCGAAATGCGTTTGAGGCAGTAAATATTGCGTCACCTGAGAGCATTAAGGTCCTTACTATAGAACATGTACACACATGTTTGTATGTTTAGAACGTGAAATATTGTGTGATGATACGAAATTCTCAGAGACGTGAGGATTTCTACACTATTCGCAGGTCAGTTACGTATACCAAATATTCGGAAACGAGGGACGAAGAGGTGTAAATTTATTAACAACGCCAGCCAAATATTTGATCCATATTAATGGAAATTTCGAATATTATTCGTGCATCCAGAGGTCAGACATAATCAGTAAATAGAGACTACTTTCGAAAATAAGGTAAAAAAACCTAAAAATCTGTGACACGTAATCACAGATATTAGCTATGCAGTAGTGAAGAAATGTTGTAACTAACAACATTCAGAATCCAAAAATACTTATTTAGAGGTTAGAAGCAATAAACTTTAACTCATTTCCGCTGCCACACAATAGATGAATAGGAGGAGGTTCTAAGAACAAATTCAAGTAGGGTGTGAAGTTCCGGTTCAAAACAGTTTCAAAATTCGTATGCGGTAGTAACTACTGGGTCCCGAATACGAATTACCCTCTATAGTAAAGACCATGTACACACAAACACGATTGAAGGTTCAGAAAGTGAAACATTATGTAGTGGTATGAAGTGAGAGCATCTGGGGCTGTGGTCACCACCGTATGGCGGTTGTGTGCGTTAACCACTGCTGCCATGTTGGTGGTATTAGGGAGGAGTAGGCTCTGCACCAGCGCTGAGTACCACTTGCTCATCTCCATACAGTAAAAAAATGACACTTATTTATTTGTAAATAATAAGTTTGAAAACCAAATCTGTTTTCTTACCTTTGGCTTCAAACATGGTTCAAATGGCTCTGGGCACTTTGGGACTTAACACGTGAGATCATCAGTCCACCAGACTTAGAACTACTTCAACCTAACTAATCTAAGGACATCACACAAATCCATGCCTGAGGCAGGATTCAAAACTACGACCGTAACAGCAGCGTGGTTCCGGGCTCAAGAGCCTAGAACCGCTCAGTCACAGCAGCATGCTACGCTTTGGCCATTTGCCACATAGATATTAACAGTACATTAGTTTGAATCCAGAGTCACATGCTACTTGCCTTTTGTACTATGCTGCTTTGAGACATCAAAAATTTTGTAATTTGTGATTCTGGACTACATTACTATACAACACTACGCAGCACTATACTACATTAACACCACACTAGATTAGATTACTCTAACCGGTCACACAACCAAGCTAGATTTTTCATTTGTCTTGATAGTAAGCCCTGGCAGACTGAGGCACATCTCAGGTTTCATAGGGACCCGGCTACTGCCGCCCAAGTTGTATAGATTGGGTGGTGACTGCCATGGATTCCTCCTCGAGGCTCATCTCCGCTCTCCTTGTGAAAGGTTGATGTAGGTGGATGCTCTGCTATGGTGCAACTCGTCGTCTTCACATTTGGCCTTTTCCTTGTTGTCTCTAGCCAATGTATGCTTGCAGTTCATATGCTAATACATACATCAAAAAAAGTTTTACATCACCCCGGTTCCCAGAAATCCTGAAAGTAGACGTTGACTGTGGATTCCGTAGCACACATATAGTCCCTTTGACTGCTCAGATATATCACTAAACGTGCCTAAAGGTGTAAACAGCCATGTATGAGCTGCTCCTATTAGACGAAGGGTGTCCGATAGCCGATCAGACCCAGTCACTCCGCCAGGAAGGAGGTACACGGCTCATGTAGTCTGTAGTTCCAACGTGCCAGACGGTCAATACCGCGGTTTGATCGCGTCCGCATTGTTACTTTGTGCCAAGAGGTGCTATCAACAAGTGAAGTGTCCAGGCGTGTCGGAGTGAAACAAAACGATGTTGTTCAGACATGCAGGAGATACAGAGAGACAGGAGCTGTCGATGATATGCGTCGCTCAGGCCGAGCAAGGGCTACTACTGCAGTGGACGACCGCGACCTACGGATTATGGCTCGGGGGAACCCTGACAGCAACGCCACTTTGTTAAATAATGCTTTTCGTGCTGCCACAGGACAACGTGTTACAACTCAAACTGTGCGCAATAGGCTACACGATGCACAACTTCACTCACGACGACCAACGCGAATTTCATGTTTGCAACCACGACACCATGCAGCGCGGTACACATGGCCCCAGCAACATGCCGAATAGACCGCTCAAGACTGGCATCATGTTCCCTTCACCGATGTGTGTCGCATATGCCCTCAACCTGAGAATCGTCGGAGTCATGTTTGGAGGCAACCCGGTCAGGCTGAACTCCTTAGACACATTGTCCACTGACTACAGCAACGTGGAGGTTCCTTGCTGTTTTGAGGTGGATTATGTGGGGCCGACGTACGCCGTTGATGGTCATGGAAGGCGATGTAACGGCTGTACGATACGTGAATGCCTTCCTCCGACAGATAGTGCAACCATAATTATTAGCAGCATATTTACAAGACATTCGTCTTCACGGACGACAAGTAGCGCATCCTTCGGGCACATCTTGTGAATGACATCCTTCAGAATAACGAAATCGCTTGACTAGAGTGGCCAGCATGTTCTCCAGACATGAACCCTACCAAACATGCCTGGGATAGACTAAAAGGGGCTGTTTATGGATGACGTGATCCATCACCACTCTGAGGGATCTACGGCAAATTGCCGTTGAGGAGTGCGACAACCTGAAGCAACAGTGCGTTGATGAACTTGTGGACAGTATGCCACGACGAATACAGGCATGTATCAATGCAAGTGGATGTGCTACTGGGTATTAGAGGTACCGGTGTATACAGAAGTCTGGACCACCACCTCTGAACGTCTCGCTATACAGTGGTACAATATGCTATGCTTGGTTTTCATGAGAAATAGAAAGGAGGGAAATAATGTTTATGTTTATTTCAAATCAAATTTTCTGTACAGGTTCGGAACCCTGGGAACCGAAATGACGCAATTTTTTTTTATGTGTGTGTTTTCGCTGTCAGCAAATTCCGCTTGTGCCACACCTCTTCTTTCCTTATTATGTCATCGACTGTTCCATAACCAAAGATGCTACTATCGAAGTCTGCAACGTTTTGTCTAGTGGCACATTTTCAGAGGATGTGATCAAATCTGTCAACTGCTCCATATTCACAAGGGTCTGTGATATATGGTTGTATTTTCTGCATTAAAGAAGGATATGGGCCATGTCCCGTCAGGTAGTGTGTAGGTTCCTTGGTCGGGAAGAATTATGACATGTGGGTCTTTCTTATATGTTAGGTTGGAAATGTTTAGTTCTCCTTCCTGTTTTTGCCTCGTCCCAGAAATATTGCCATTTTCTATCGGTGTATGCCTTCATTTCCTTATTCGATGTGGCTTTTGTGCCTAGTATCTCCTATACTGTTCCATATTCTCCCTTTCTGAACCAATACAGTATACCTTACTTTCATGTGGCTGAGTCCAGATTAGCAAGTCTAATATCACCAGGAGTGCCTCATCCGGTATTGGTCTCTACAAAACACTAAGGCATAGAAGCACGCTTCCCTGTGCTTCCCGTAGAGTGTGGGTGTCCTTAACTTTCTGGCTGTACGAGCCCAGACACTCCACGTGTACCTCACAACAGCGTAAGTATTGTTTTTTGGTACGTTGTTACTCCACTTAGATTCATAGGAAAATTTCTTTGGCCAGTTGTACCTGTTTTGGGCAGCATTTTAATGTCTCTCTGGCAGATGATATCTACATCTGCATGAAAATCAAGCTTTTCTTCCATGTCTAAACCAAGGTACCTGTATATTACTTTTCTCTACGTGAGTTGATCATTTATTCTCACTGTGGGGTCCATAGACTTTAACGATCTTCCTAGTCCAAAGATGCCCCTTCACCAAAGACTTTCCTGATATCATCTTCCGTCAGTGCTATTGAAGAAGCTGTCCGACCGCTATCAGAGGATTCAGCAGATGAAATCAGACGTGAAAGCTGCCGAATAATTAGGAAACACAGTCCACAAAGAAGGAAGAGAGATTTGCGGTATAAAAGCTGCGTGAGGATGCTGACCCAGTCGTGCTGCGTGCTGATAAAGGTACTGCCACCGTCCCTTTGCTTCAGGAGGTCCACAAGGAAAATATATATGGTCAATTTAGTTCTGGTGAGTACCGGAAACTTAACAAAGATCATACCAACGAGATGACAATATGAGGAATATAACGAGCACTATTGGTTCACCAACGCGTTTTTCTGCCAAATATTTAGCATCCTTTTTAAAACCAATGGTAGGAAAAGGTGGACATCACATATGTAATTCTATGAATTTAATTAAACGGATTTAATGCTATGCGTTAAATTCAGAGACTTAGCAATGTCATGCTGTCTAGTACGGATGTGCTCGATTGTTTTGACGTGGTATCATTACACATTAAAGTACAATTAAAGGACTCTTTATCTTTTATCGGCCAACATTTTGATAAGAACATCACGACCTTGCTTGATCATGTGCTTCTGTCATCTTATTTTCAGTTTTATGGTGAATTTTATTAGCAGATTGATGGAGTTGCTATTGGAAATTCCTTCTCCTCTCTGGTGGCTAATTTATTCATGGTAGGCTTCGAGGATAAGGCAGTGGACTTAGCAAGTTTTAAACCACCGGTATTCAGAGGTACGTCTGCGACACATTTGTAGTGTGCCTGCACGAGACGGACTCCCTACATCGATTTCTTGAGCATCTGAATTCTAGCTATGCTAGTATTTATTAACTATAGATACAGAAAAAGATGGCTGCCTCCCCTATTTGGATGTTGTCGTTCGCCCTAAAGTTGATGGCACATTAGGTCATGCCGTATATCGTAAACCAAAACATACAAATCAATATCTACACGCCAGTAGATGCCATCGCCATTCACAGACAACAGGTGTCATTAAGACCTTAGTGCATATGGTGCAGATAAATTGCAAGAAGAGCTCACATACCTCAAGAGTTTTTATAAAACGAATGGATTTTCTCCGCAACTAATACGTAGAGCATTCAATGCGAAACCTACAACGCAGGTTTGTGATGTGAATTGTTGTTGTTGTTGTTGTGGTCTTCAGTCCAGAGGATGGTTTGATGCAGCTCTCCATGCTACTCTATCCTGTGCAAGCTTCTTCATCTCCCAGTACTTACTGCAACCTACATCCTTCTGAATCTGCTTAGTGTATTCATCTCTTGCTCTCCCTCTACAATTTTTACGCTCCACGCTGCCCTCCAATGTTAAATTTGTGATCCCTTGATGCCTCAGAACATGTCCTACCAACCGGTCCCTTCCTCTTCTCAAGTTATGCCACAAACTCCTCTTCTCCCCAATCCAATTCAATAACTCCCAATAGTTATGTGATCTACCCATCTAATCTTCAGCATTCTTCTGTAGCACCACATTTCGAAAGCTTCTATTCTCTTTTTCCAAACAATTTATCGTCCATGTTTCACTTCCATACATGGCTACACTCCATACAAATACTTTCAGAAACGACCTCCTGATACTTAAATATATACTCGATGTTAACAAATTTCTTTTCCACAGAAACGCTTTGCTTGCCATTGCACTCTACATTTTATATCCTCTCTACTTCGACCATCATCAGTTATTTTGCTCCCCAAATTGAAAAACTCCTTTACTCCTTTAAGGGTCTCATTTCCTAATCTAATTCCCTCAGCATCACTCGACTTAATTCGACTACATTCCATTATCCTCGTTTTACTTTTGTTGATGTTCATCTTATATCCTCCATTCAAGACATTACCCATTCCGTTCAACTGCTCTTCCCAGTCCTTTGCTGCCTCTGACAGAATTACAATGTCATCGGCAAACCTCAAAATTTTTATGTCTTCTCCATGGATTTTAATACATCTTGTTTCCTTTATTGCTTGCTCATTATACAGATTGAATAACATCGGGGAGAGGCTACAACCCTGTCTCACTCCCTTCCCAACCACTGCTTCCCTTTCATGCCTCTCGACTCTTATAACTGACATCTGGTTTCTGTACAAATTGTAAATAGCCTTTTGCTCCCTGTATTTTACCCCTGCCACCTTTAGAATTTAAGAGAGAGTGTTCCAGTCAGCATTGTGAAAAGCTTTCTCCAAGTTTTCAGATGCTAGAAAACTAGGTTTGCTTTTCCTTAACCTATTTTCTAAGATAAGTCGTTAGGTCAGTATTGCCTCACGTGTTCCAGCATTTCTACGGGATCCAAACTGATCTTCCCCGAGGTCGGCTTCTACCAGTTTAAGTCCTAGGGCCTTCAATATGTGTCACATTCTTTCGAAAGTTTCCAGAGTCCTAAAACGACGTCCTTTTAAGAAATTTTAAGTTTCGCTAACAGAAAATGAATGACTAGGACTCAGATCAGGTGAAGAGGGTGCCTGTGCGACAACAGAAATGCCTTTTGTGGTTAAAAGATCCGTGATGGAAATGGCTGTGTTAAATGGAACGCTATCACGATTCAGCGTCCATGTGTCTGCATGTCCAGTCGGTCTCACTCGATTTAATCTTCTCCTGAGAGTTTTAAGGACATCCTTGTGTAGCACAAGGTTGATAGTTTGTCCTGAAGGAAAATTATCATTGTGCATGACATCCCTACAGTCAAAAAAGTAAATACGAGCTGTTTTGATCTCTGATTTTTACTCATTCGAGCCTATTTTGGTGGAGAAGATGTCTCAGTATGTCACTCCTCACTTTGCACCACTGTCTCAGGATCATACTCAATAATCCTTGATTCATCACCGATGATCACACTACTGAAACATTCGCAGTTAATGGCAGTCTTCTCGAGAACACCAACACAAGTGTTTCTTCAATTGTTGTTCGTCTCAGTTGTGAGATTTCTCAGCACGATTTTGGCACAAACCCTCTACATGGGTAAATCTTCAGTCAAATGTTTGATTTAAGGTGAAAGTGGTCAATTTTGACAGTTCACCCATTATCTTTATTGTTAAATGTCCGTCTGGTCTCGAAAGACCATGCACACGTTCGACGTTCTCGTCGGTTTATGATTTTAAAGGACTCCCTGAGCGAGATTCATCTTCACCGTGCTATCAGCCTTCCAAAAATGGTTTGTACCAGCGAAAAATTTGTGCTCTTGACAAATAATGTTTCCCATAGGCCTGTTTCAACTTTTGAATGGTCACACTCATTGATTACCCAAGTTTAACAATAAACGTGACTGAATAACTTCGTTCTAAATTCCGCTGTTCCATTACAGTAAACACAAAACGAAACCTCAACTTCACTGATGGGGGCTCCCAAAAATCACATGATTGATGAAAAGAGCTGAAAACTCAGACTGTCAGAAAGGGACGATCACGCCAGAGTACACAGCACTGCCAGATCGTTCGAGTGCTGTCTGAGACATTACTTTTCTCAAACCACACATATATGGAATCTGGTAGAATAATTCCTTAAAAACAATAATTTACTTTTCAAAGTGTCAGCGTGCGAACCTTTCAAAGAAACATCATCGATATTGGCTTTTGGAGGTGAAGGCCGACTCCTCTACCCTCGATGACTTCACGACACAATACTTTACACTATGGCTAGACCAATCAACACCTCATTGGACTGTTGATCACTGGAAAAATTATGCCTGGTCGTCATCAGAGGACTGTTCAAGCTGGTGGAAGCTCTGTAATGGTGTGGGATGTGTGCAGTTGCAGTGATATGGAACCTCTGATACGACTCTGAGAGATGACAAGTGCATAAGCATCCTGTCTGATCACCTGAATCCATTCATTCCCGTTGCGCATTCCGGTGGACTTGTGCAATTCCAGCATGACTGTGTGATACCCCACATTCCCAGAATCGCTACATAGTGCCTCCCGGGGCACTCTTCTGAGTTTAAATACTTCATTTGGCCACTAAACTCCCCAGGCATGAACATTACTGAACATATCTGGGATGCTTTGCTACGAGCTGTTCAGAAGAGATCTCCACCTCTCATACTCTTACGGATTTATGAACAGTCCTGCATAATTCATAGTGTCAATTCCATGCAGCACTACTTCAGACCGCGGGGCCTACGCTATATTCCACAGTTGTACTAGTTTCTTTGGCTCTTCAGCGCATAATCCACACTTTAAAATATTTATGAATGGAATCACAGTATACATCACCTCAGATGATCAATAAACTTATAATATCAACATGTACATCACTTTCTAAACAATAATTAGTGTTATATGCGGAGTGAATGAAGAGATAACCATCACACTATTTACATACCTGTCATGGGGTTTTTCAAATACCACTTTTACTTTCCTCATCCCACAATCAGACCACATTTATTGTCTTCATTTCCAGTTTTACTACATTTATCTAATTTTTATGCCTGTCAATTTTTTATTGATACACAAAACTTCTTCAAAAACTCTGTGCTAGACTTGTGGCTCATAGTAAAATCCCTTTATCGACACTAAGTAGAAAAAGAGAGCTAGCGGTACAGCAAAAATTAATCGAAAGCATGATTACAGCCAGGGAAATCATGTTCATCATGCAACAACACACAGACAAAAGAACTTTGTGTCCTTGGATGCACTGAAAACATTGAAGAATTATGTCGTGGTACACTAAATAAATAGCTTTCCACTAATTCGCCTACAACTTCAGCACAGATACTCCAACTCCATATTTCTTGTGAAGTCCAAAGAAATCATTGGAAAATGATGTAATAGGACTGTGTGAACACCATACTCAGTCACGACAGGCAACTCTTCCCTCATGCTTTAACATACCATCATTATATTTAAAACTCACTACACCACAGCCCAAGGCCATCACTTCTTTAAATTTCAACAAAAAATCAGCCCCTAAAATCGTATCACTATCCAAATTCCACACAGTTACTAAATTCGGATGAAGCTATAACCTTGACATAGAAAATCGATACCAACTTGTCCCTTCATCTCTGCTCCTCTTCTATTAATCATCCCTTTCACTTGAATCCACTGTAAAGAAGGAGTAGTTCATAAAGCTACAACTTCAGATCTGCGAAATGCTGACTCACTCACCCCAGATGACTGGCTTCCAAAACCTGGAACACAAGGTGAAATATATTTGAAACGCTGGACTCTTCAGAGAATTGAGATTTTCCTGTCTATCACTTATCAATAGGTAACTCAAGCATACAAAAGTAAATATATTCCATTTTTCATAGGCATTTTTCCAATCTGCATTCAGCTCTCAAATCCGCTGCGCACATCGGTTTTCAATTACGTGGCTATGGGGCTATGGGCTATCGACGTGAACATTTTTCAGTGGATAAGCTGAGCGTACTTCTGCAAAATAGGAACCTTAGTTTCTATCTTGTCAATGTCAGTGACTACCATTCCCTTCACCATCTTGATTTGACGTAACAGTCTTCTAATCCAATCACTATTACCACTCCTAAAATTGTTGCTTTCATTGCAATCACATAATTCCTCTGATGCTTCCACTTTCCGTTCCCATATCTATCACAATATGTATCCCATTGCTGCTGATCATTATTCCCATTATTCCTCAGACTAGGATAACAAAACTTACTGTTGCTTCTACCACAACCATTCTCTTCAGCATTGTCATATTCTAATTCTTGGAGCAAAATCTCATAACCCACTAACTCCCATTTTGCCTGACCAGGATCAATTATGTGGCTCAACTTGGGAGTAAATTTTACACGTCAATTATAATTCAGTTCAGTAGGATTGTAAGTATTGTTAAAAATTTATTTTTCCACACCATGCATTCAAACAATGAAGCAGGATTTATAAAATGAGTATTATTAATATTTTTCATAAACAAGTATGCCAAAGATTATGCCTTGCGCTGCTTCAGACCAATCTTCTAACAGGAATTTCTCATAAAACTCGTCATATGGTTCACAGTTTCTAGTCAGTCTCACTATTCACGTACTAAGGTCACCCACGAAACAGCCACTTACAAATTCAGTTCTGTGATAGGCTAGGCATGTGGAAGGAAATGCCAAATCAAACTGCTGTAGTCAAGCATGAGGATAAGTACTATTTAATATAATTATAAAAACTTGACATTTTAGAACAGGCAAAAAATGGTTATATTGAAAACAATGCTTCATTTCACAGTTTCCAGCATCATGATGAAAGTTACCATGGTGGTGAAGAATTTTCCTCCTTTCATAACGAGCCACAGGATCTCATTCATCTTCATGAACAGAATATAAATCACTATTACCTGGCAGATGACCTTTGCTGCAACAATGACCCCAACATTTTTTCAGTTCTGGAAACTCTCTCATTCGAGTACTAACCTATTTCTTCATTCTCCTGTTACACTCCATTTCATTTTCTCCGAAACTCCAAACGACTGGACAGATGCTTGGACAATAGATTGATTCCAAACCAAACTGGCAACCTCACGTAAATCATGCCTTCGAAAGATATCAAGGCTGTCCTACCTCATACAGAAATTATCTGATCCAGTTAGAAATAAATACCTTAGCACAGTTTAATTTGGCCTTCTCAGTGTCACACATATATGGGCTGATGTTATGTGGTCACTCATGTCATGTCAGTGACGAAGTGCTGATATAGAAATGCGTGCTACAAATAAATATATGGTTAGTCCAAGGGAACAATGCAGTCTGTTGTTCACTAAGACAAAAATAGTGATGATGATAAAACTTTATCTCATTTCGTCATTGATATTCGCTGAAAACAACATAGCAGATTCTGACACCAGAGAGAACATTATCATGATACCAGAAACAAATGCATATTGAAATTCCTAGAATTTTGTTGTTGTTGTTGTTGTGGTCTTCAGTCCTAGGAATAGTTTGATGCAGCTGTCCATGCTACTCTATCCTATGCAAGCTTCTTCATCTCCCAGTACCTAATGCAACCTACATCCTTCTGAATGTGTTTAGTGTATTCATCTCTTGGTCTCCCTCTACGGCTTTTACCCTCCACGCTGCCCTCCAATACTCAATTGGTGATCCCTTGATGCCTCAGAACATGTCCTACCGACCGATCTCTTCTTCTAATCAAGTTGTGCCACAAACTTCTCTTCTGCCTAATCCTATTCAATAACCCCTCATTAGTTATGTGATCAACCCATCTAACCTTCAGCATTCTTCTGTAGCACCACATTTCGAAAGCTTCTGTTCTCTTCTTGTCCAAACTATTTATCGTCCATGTTTCACTTCCATACTTGGCTACGCACCATACAAATACTTTCAGAAGCGACTTCCTGACACTTAAGTCTATGCTCGATGTTAACAAATTTCTCTTCTTCAGAAACATTTTTCTCTCCATTGCCAGTCTACATTTTATATCCTCTCTACTTCGACCATCATCAGTTATTTTGCTCCCCAAATAGCAAAACTCCTTTACTAATTTAAGTGTCTCTTTTTCTAATCTTATACCCTCAGCATCACCCGACTTACTTCGAGTACGTCCCATTATCCTCGTTTTGCTTTTGTTGATGTTAATCTTATTCCCTCCGTTCATGACAGTGTCCATTCCATTGAACTGCACTTCCAAGTCCTTTGCGGTCTCTGACATAATTACAGTGTTATCGGCAAACCTAAAAGTTTTTATGTTTTCTCCATGGATTTTAATAAAAAAAAATGGTTCAAATGGCTCTGAGCAATATGGGACTTAAATTCTGAGGTCATTAGTCCCCTAGAACTTAGAACTAGTTAAACCTAACTAACCTACGGACATCACAAACATCCATGCCCGAGGCAGGATTCGAACCTGCGACCGTAGCGGTCTTGCGGTTCCAGACTGCAGTGCCTTTAACCGCACGGCCACTTCGGCCGGCGATTTTAATACCTACTCCGAATTTTTCTTTTGTTTCCTTCACTGCTTGCTCAATATACAGATTGAATAACATCGTGGATAGGCTACAAACCTGTCTCACTCCCTTCCCAACCACTGCTTCCCTTCCATGCCCCTCTACTCTTATAACTGCCATCCGGTTTCTGTACAAATTGTAAACAGCCTTTCGCTCCCTGTATTTTACCCCTGACAACTTTAGAATCTGAAAGAGAGTATTCCAGTCAACATCGTGAAAAGCTTTCTCTAAGTCTACAAATGCTAGAAACGTAGGTTTGCCTTTCCTTCATGTAGCTTCCAAGATAAGTTGTAGGGTCAGTATTGCCTCACGTGTTCCAATATTTTTACGGAATCCAAAGTGATCTTTCCCGAGGTCGACTTCTACCGGTTTTTCCATTCGTCTGTAAGTAATTCGCGTTAGTATTTTGCAGCTGTGGCTTATTAAACTGATTGTTCGGTAATTTTCACATGTGTCAGCACCTGCTTTCTTTGGGATTGGAATTTTTATATTCTTCTTGAAGTCTGAGGGTATTTCGCCTGTCTCTTACATCTTGCTCACCAGATGGTAGAGTTTTGTCAGGACTGGCTCTCCCAAGGCCGTCAGTAGTTCTAATGGAATGTTGTCTACTACTGGGGCCTTGTTTCAAATCAGATCTTTCAGTGCTCTGTCAAACTCTTAATGTAGTATTGTATCTCCCATTTCATCTTCATCTACATCCTCTTCCATTTCCATAACATTGTCCTCAAGTACATTGCCCTTGTATAGAACCTCTATACACACCTCCCACCTTTCTGCTTTCCCTTCTTTGCTTAGAACTGGGTTTCCATCTGAGCTCTTGATATTCATACAAGTGGCTCTCTTTTCTCCAAAGGTCTCTTTAATTTTCCTGTAGGCAGTATCTATCTTACCTCTAGTGAGATAAGCCTCTCCATCCTGACATTTGTCCTCTAGCAATCCCTGCTTAGCCATTTTGCACTTCCTGTCGATCTCATTTTTGAGACGTTTGTATTTCTTTTTGTCTGCTTCATTTACTGCATTTTTATATTTTCTCCTTTCATCAATTAAATTCAATATTACTTCTTTTACCCAAGGATTTCTACCAGCCATCGTCTTTTTACCTACTTTATCCTCTGATGCCTTCACCACTTCATCCCTCAGAACTGACCATTTTTCTTCTACTGTATTTTTCCCCCATTGCTCTCAATTGTTCCCTTATGCTCTTCCTGAAACCCTGTACAACCTTTGGTTTAGTCAGTTCATACAGGTCCCATCTCCTTAAATTCCCACCTATTTGCAGTTTCTTCAGTTTTAATCTACAGTTCATAACCAATAGATTGTGGTCGGAGTGCACATCTGCTTCTGGAAATGTCTTACAATTTAAAACCTGGTTCCTAATTCGCTGTCTTACTATTATATAATATATCTGAATCCTGGCAGTATCTCCAGGCTCCTTCCATGTATACTACCTTCTTTTATGATTCTTGAACCAAGTATTAGCTATGATATTCCTAGATTAGACTCACAAAAATATGTAACTTTCGCAAAGTAAACTGTTTGAACCTTTTTAATAAAATGACATTCTGTCCAATCAATAATTCTTTCAACAATTTTAGAAGTAAGTTGTATAAGTAAGTTCTATAACTTGTTGATAATCAATAAATTCTACAGTTCAAGAGAGTTCTTCGAGAGTAGTAGTGTAGAAGCTCAGTCTTAGGAATATGATTACATTTCTGTACAACTGGTTAATATAGGATAAATCATTTGTACGTGCAAAGTGAACTGTAATTTTGTAGTGATTACAACTGGACTCTCTTCTACAGAAACCACGCTTATTTTTTTCACAGCAGAGAGGCTTTCTGCAGCTCTTACCTTAACCGAGTGGTAAGTGCACTAAATTTCCTCGAAATGTCTTCCACAGTGAATTCAAACTTCTGCACTAAATTGTGAATTCGCCTTTGTAGTAGAATAGCACTACCTCGTTAGTTATCATTAAACCAATTGGTACTAGTCTGTAATTTAACTATAAGCTCCTTTCCACTAGTTCTGAGGCTAACATTTAATTAGGCCCCTTCACATTAGACTCCAACTTGTCCCATAATTATCGGAACATTAGCATATTATTCAATTTACAATTGTGTTTTAAAACTGAATTACCTCTCTATAGGTCATCAACACGAGCTATAGAATACCACAAGAAGTACTAGATTCAGAAATTGTATCAAATTAAACACATCAGTGTAAACATTAAATCTTTGTAGGAATGATGTACTACAAGTTACATTATCGCTCCACAAACATTAATTATTCATTGGAAAAACTGCGTTGATGATCACAGAAGCACAAGCAGCCCTAGCTGACAGCCTCAAGACTCAAAATTCTTCACAATCTCACCCTGTTCAAAAACAGGTCAGTGTAGAGGTGGTCGTTTGAAGAAAACTTTAATTTTCAAACAATAATTTATTAAGCAAACTCATGTCCTTTTTCCACTATAATGACACCATTTTTGTAGAGTACCACACTTACTCCAGATATGACTCCCTCTAATAGCATCTGAACTATTGACTCCTATGTAGCAGGTAGAAAAACCACAACTCTAATCAATATAGCAATTCCAGTTCTAATGAATAAGCAAAAACATTATGAAGCGTAAATCCCAGACAACTGTGTACACGAATTAAAAATAAAAATTGTTACATGTGACAAGAGTAAAGACTTCAAAAACAAATCAAAAAAACATTATCCTGTATGCTGCAATATTCGTCAAAAAGGTAAAAGAGAAACCTCCTCATCAGCACAAGGAGAACTGTGATCTCTGTACTGAATTGGCCCGGCCTATCCCTCGTCGCTATCCATCAGGACGGGTGTGAGAAATGACGAAGGAGCGGGCAGATTCAAATCCGAACTTGCAGTGAAACAGTCATAGCACTGGCACAGGTCTGTTGAAGCAGCCATACACAGCACTCTGTCTAGCCTCAGGGCCGGACTTGGCGCTTGAAAACTCAGCCGACCGCGGAATGCGCTGACGCCTGTTATCCTGGGCCGCCGTGGCTGCCGCCAGCAACAAAGATGAGCGCTGGCTGTCCAGGCCCTCCGGAGTACACGGCTAAGCAGCCCCCCTGTGCTCGTGGTCTCCACTCGTGCGCTTGGGTGTGGCAGCTGACGATAGATGTCCTGATGACGACCAGCGATGCCCTAGTCAATCGCCAGAGATAGACGAAGACGGTGGCCAAATATTCAAATGTGTGTGAAATCTTATGGGACATAAATGCTGAGGTCATCAGTCCCTAACTTTACACACTACTAAATAATCCTAAGGACAAACACATACACCCATGCCCGAGGGAGGACTCGAACCTCTGCCGGGACCAGCCGCACAGCCCATGACTGCAGCGCCTTTGACCACTCAGCTAATCCTGCACGGCCGGTGGCCAAGGACGTCTAGGTTGCTAGGAGACCGCGAGTGAGCATCTCTCGCAGCCAGACTGTAGACATCTGGTAGACCATCGCCCGAAGTAGCTCCGGGGGTGGAGATTGGCTGGGCCCAAACTCCCCACATCATCGAAACTTCCCGCAAATCCAGCAGCCATCACGCCACAGACATGGTGTGCCACGTTGCTAGGTTGCCAGTAGATTACCATCACCAAGGGTGGGTCGTGGTATCTCTGAAACACAAATGACATGTCTCTCTCCAGTTTAATAAGCAGACAGAATATAGGCACTACTTCATGCTTTGAGTTCCTAGGCTCGATCACTTATAACCATACAACTACGCGTCCGACTTAGTACTATTATAGAGGGACGAGTATGTTTATTTCATGTTACTTGGCTTTCAGCTTTTACTAGCTCGCTGTGCCCCAAGTACGGGTTCCTACACCCAGTTAAATTTGCAACGCGTCTGTTTCTCGGTAGTGCGCAAGTGTCTCTTATAAAACATCACCTCACTCTCGGTCATACTATGATGCGGCATTGAAGTTCGACGTGACTCGCCCGTGCAAGTCCAACGGCTTACTCTGTTAGTACTTCGGGCAGGCTTGCCTCTACTGCGTAGCCGCGAGTAGGAATAACACGTTGAAGATAATCGCAACTCGCGCATCTAAATTTTTGGTGTGCAGCACACATCCCCTCTTTCGAAAGATTTGTCCAGAATCTTCCAGGACCGAGCCTTCCACTCCTAAGGTGTCCCACATGGGTCCTTCCTTATCCATTTACTGCATGAACTGTCTCTTAATGGGAAGTCTCCAGGACCTTACTACAATACAATCCTGAATGTAAAGTTTATACCACCTAATACAGAACTTCTACTTCCATCAATCGTTCCCACGGCCATTGCCTGCTAAACACACGTCTGGCAACAGATGTCTCGGCTGATCTGTAGGTTGTGCCATGCTGCGATTATTGAATAAATAAAATATGCAAATACCTAGTAAAGACACGACATCTTGGTTGCTGAAAATCATCTATGTAATCGTGATTTGACGATTTTCTTGAATGGTTTGGGTATAATGTAACATCCGCTCCACTGAAATCTTCCCCTGCTGTGAATCGATAAGTCTGTCTAATGAATTTGTAAGTACAGGGTTGAGGGTGGCATTAAGGTGCTCTAAATTGTGGAAGTGTAACACCCTTAATGGCATTCTGGCCAATGCAGTGAATTCCGCGTTAGTGTAATGACAAAATTTAGCAGTCTCGGAATTTCATTTCTCTGATCTGTTGATTTCAATGTCCACTGATGTCTCATAAGGATGGCATCCGACTGCCTAGAGAAATATATACCTCAAACAAACATTTGAACGACAGCTAAGCATTCTGCTCCACTACAGATTATGTGTGGGAAACTAAGGAGCATTCCCATCATCCAGGATGTCATAACGAAGTCGCCAACTGAGGAAAGGATTCCTCTATCTCCCCCGTCCTCCTTCCGAAACGAGTAACTAACGACAGATAGCAACAAGAACAACAGTAACTAATACCTGAAAATAACCCTACAATAATAAAAAAAACACATGTGTCAACGACATGAAAACGATAAAGTCCCTGAAAACAACACAATGTAAAAAATATCCATAATACAAATATCAACAATACATCTAACACCAACGTAATATTTCAAATAATGTAACAACAGTGACGTCACACCACAGGCACGCCTTGTGCTTTAAGCTGTCTAGACGGCTACGTTTCTCCTTTCCACCAGCTGCACGTAATCGTACCGGGTCGGTCACAGCGTCCAAGGTATTCTTAAACTGTTTAACCAGACTGACGTGCAGGATAGACGTTGTACCTTTTGGTAGGAAACTGTATCTTTCCGTTAACAGTTGAGGTCATACCCACGTCCTGGTACGGCTCGTGATATTTAGTCAAGAAATTATTTGTCTTTCTCTTTGGTATATAGGGGCTATTAATTAACACACGCTGCCCTCTATGATGCTGCGGCAGCCTTCCAGTGCGCCTATTTCTCTGTTCCTGGCGTTCCAGAGCCTTTGTCTACGGGTTTTGCGAGTTTCTTCTCTTATTCAATGGTTCGCTATGCCCCAAAAAGTCAAATTAAGTGGGCATTTTCATCCCGTACCTCTAATAGTGACATGATTGTTCCCGTATGAACCTTTAGGTTGTTCGCGCAAACTACATATGCAAAATGGGTATCCCAGTCGTCGTGTCTGGCATTCAAGTAAAAGCTTAGCAGTTTAGAAATGGTCTTAGGCTCACGCTCCATCCTGCTTACAGTTTGTGGGTAGAAAGGGCTTGTTCGTAACTTCCGAATATGCAACACACGGCACAACAGGTTGTAGGTACCGACCGAAACCAAGTTCGTACCCCTGGTCTATAACTAAGATATCAGGCACTCCAATCTTCAGTGTCCAATTGCTAATAAATACTTGTGCTACAGTACTTGCCTTTTGATCTGGAATTGCTATCATTACTAGATACCGTGAGAAACATTGATGATCGTAAGCACATACGTATTCTTTATAGGTGTACTGGCTGTGGTTAGCAAATGTCTAGAACTAGCATTTAAAATGACTTCGACGACTCTGGTAAACTCTGTGAAATGATTTTTTGGTGCAAAGAATCCACTCTCTGAGCACATGGTACACAACCATTGACATATTTCACCACGCCACTCTTCCTGTTCCCCACCAAAACCATTACGCAATACGCCTATCTGTTGATCGTTGGTCGCCACGATCTGAAATAACATGCTCAGGAGCCTGTTGTAACACTTTCTTTTGGAATTGTGTACCGAATATCCTCATACATGGTAAAGTGCAGTTTTGACTTAAAAGCCTAACACTCTTTACTATCTGCCTGTGCTTGCTTCTATTCCAATATAATCTTGTCCAGAGTACTCAGCATCGCTATTTTGCGACTTAATTTATCTGCATATGTGTGGACAACCTCGTAATCACACTCACTGAACTTGAGAAGCCAGGGTCTTATCAGAACTATGAAATGCATCACTAACTCAGCTGTAGACCTATTTCACTGCTGACATCATTTGGAAAAAATATCTGAGAAGGTGATTTATCCTAAAATAATATCTCACCTTAGCAATGAAAATATCCTCAGAAAATCACACTTAGGGTTTTAAAAGTGGCGCTCTATTGAGTAAGCCATTTACATGTTAACTCGCCAAGTTTTACAATGATTAAATTATGAAGTAGCATCGTTTGGTATTTCCTGAAACCTACTTAAGGCCACTGACTGATTGAATCACAATATACTCCTAGATAAATTGAAATTTTGTGAGACTGATTGTACAGCCAACCAATGGATAATGTCATATCTAACCAAGTAAATGCAGAACGTTGTACTTAATAATTCAAGAATTATAGTCCAGGGGCATGAATAACCAACGACCAGACTTGGGTCTGCTATTGTTCCACACATGTTTAAACGATCTTTGGTCTAATATGCAACAAACAGAATTAGTTCTGTGTGCATACGACACCGGTGCTAAAATCAGTCAAAACATACATACAAAAACAGAACAAATGGTAAACAATATTTTTAAAAGTGGCATTGACTGGTTTTCTGTGAGTTGTCTCGCAGTCAATATTAAAAAGACACAAATGTTTTCGTGGTATCGTTGACTGGTTTCCTGCGAATGGTCTCACCCCCAATTTTAAAAAGACACAGCATATTGAGTTTTGCGTATCTAGAGGTAGTACACCAATGATAACGGTATCACACTGAAAGGAAATCATTAATAGGGTGAAACATCACAATTCTTTTATTTTTATAGTGATGAGAATACAAACTGAAAAAAGCACAATATGGAATTCCTTAAAAAGGTTAGTTCAGACCCTTCTGCAATTATAAATTTTGCAGACCTTGGGGAGAGACAATTCAGTAACTCGTCGTATTCTCCGTGTTTTCATTCAATAACGTCATATGGAATAATGTTCTGTGCCAAGTCATCTTTAAAAAAGAAACTCTTCATTGCTCAAAATACGTGCTGTAAGAATAATATGTGATTCTCAACCGTGATCACCTTTAGACATCTGTGTAAGCAGTGGAGCATTGTGACTCCCTTTACACAATTTATTTATTCGCTCCTGAAGACTTTTGTAAACACTTCACTGCACTTCAGAAGGAGCAACGATGTACGTAATTACAATGTCAGAAGGAAAAATGATATTCATTATTCCATGTTAAGGTTGCCGTTAGCACAAGAAGTGGTGCAGGATGTTGCAAGAAACGTTTTTGATCACTTGCCTAGCAATACAAAATGTTTGACAGAAAGCAAAGTAAAATTCGAAAACAAACTGAAAAAGTTTCTTGTTGGCACTTTCTTCTTATCTGTACGAAAATTTCTATTGTAACTTGAAAAAGATGATGGGTAGGCATTACTATTCTACATATTTATACAGTATTTTAGGGAAAAATGTAAAGTTATAAATGTTGAGCATATAGTCGTGTTTACGATGTGTACATAAAGTAACTCATTCCAAATCACGATTTTTTGTACAAACTGACCCATGAACATGAAACTAACTAACTAACTAACAAATCCTTTCACGAAATCCATTACGAATTTACGGTGGTAGTTGAACACTCCGACGAACGAGTGCAACTGTTCGTCCGTCCATGGTGCTGAAAAATTTTGAATTGCTTCTGTAAAAGGAAGATCAGTCTGTATACTACGCTCTCTAACTACGTGTCCCAGATTCTTAACTCGAGTTTGAGCAAAACGGTACTTGCCCATGCACTTCGTCCGACGTGCTGACTGAAGCCTATCAAAAACAAATTTTGGTAGAACGGCTGAATAGACCATTGAGTCATCTAAATTGATCACATAGCCTTTAGGCTTTAACAATCTTAAAACTCCGTCTAATAACCGCTGGAAAGTAGCAGGTGAATTTTTTAAACCAAATGGCATCCCCATATATTGATAATGTCAACAGGGAGGGGTAAGCACTGTCTTTGGCCAATGTTCAAGTGCTACTTTTAATTGATTGTTACCGGTTTTGAGGTCCCCTGCGGTAAGTAACGACATTCATCCAAATTATCCTCGGGTAATTCCGTAATATTAAGGATTTGATAAGCATCTGTAATCACAGCAAGACATGTATTTCTTCCTCCCATCCAATGCTTTCTTAGGGATGATTACAATCTTTGTGCTTCAGGGACTGTCACTGGTTTCTTGATCCCATCTCGTAGTGGCTGTTCAATCTTCTCTTCTGTTAATGTGTGTAAGTGTCCCGCTGTGCGATATTGTTCGCTATAAACTGGAGTTACACATCATAAATGTATATACGGCTGAGTTACTAGTGTTACTGTAACACCCAATCTGTATAAAAAGAGTCGCTAAACTTCAGTAATACTTTTTCCATGCTTGTACGATTACTGTCGTACAAGTGACGCAGTTCATCGCTTAATACTTGCTAACGGCTTCTACCGAAACTCCACCTATCGATGTCTTTTTCTGTCGTTACACCTTCTGACAGATTAGCTTCAGATCTGTCAAAGTTAGCTGTACTAACGGGAACCAAATACTGAAATTAACATTACTCAGTGCGCTATGCTTCTGCACACAAAACAATGTGAAACATCAAACCGTAAATTACTTGAGTTCAACCACATACAACGTCCCAAAAGGTAAATCCGTACCCAATGCAACCCGCACTTTCATTCCCATACCTGCGGATATTTTCTCCTGCGATCAGTCTTTAACGAACTCGACTGCAGTTTAGCTGGCATCATCTTCATGACACGTAAGCCCTGCGATGTCTCTACGTTTGCAACTGTATTACCCAAGTGAAACAATGTGCACTTTAAACTTAGTTTCCGTAAAGTTAAAGTCTCGTACTAACATAGCCAACGACTCAACATTTCTGTCGCCAACCCCATGAAACTTACATCGTTGTGGTCCGCCGCCCCATGTTTACCATGCTCACACTGAAAACGTGTGCCCTCGTGTTTACAAGAAACCTCTGTTCCATACCACCCACTACAACGACTAAGCATCCTTCTGGCTGTGCACTAACTTGTGTAGTGTTACGATCTATCAGGACTGCCTTCCAGTGCTCAAAGTTTTCCCGTTTCTGTTTAGCGGCTGTTTACCACAATGATGCTTCCTGTTCTTCCCATGCCGTCATTCAGGCACTCTGTAGCCCACTTCCCCACATGAGTAACGCTCTACTTGCTTCCACTATTTCGCCGACCGTTGTGGCAGAGCGGCCACAGCGGTTCTAGTCCAGAACAGCGCTGCTGCTCCGGTCGCAGGTTTGAATCCTCCCTCGGGCATGGACGTGTGTGATGTCCTTAGGTTAGTTAGGTTTAAGTAGTTCTAAGTCTAGGGGACTGATGACCTCAGGTGTTAAGTCCCATAGTGGTTAGTGCCATTTGAACCATTTTTCCACAATTTCTGTGTATGGCCCTTGCGCCCACACCTGTAGCACCTCACCTCAGAAGGGAAAAAACAGTGAGCTACCCATTGCTTCATGACAAAATATATTTCCTCAGATTGCGTCACAGTCCTAAGAGCTGCAGCCTCCTGTGGTAACACATTTTTGGCCTCTGCTTTGTGGAATGCACATATGTTGATCATTAACTTCGCAAATCCTGTCTGAAAATATTTCCTCTGACTTATCAAAGTTCAAATTAAAAGTATTGAGCTCCTCGCGAAAAATTCCTATGGTATTTTGATTTTGGTAACACTGGAGTAGTCTAGCTGCCAACTGCTGAAACGACTGTGCTTTATTTTGGATGTCATGATATACCACATTCGAACTGGCCTCTCATGTTAAACGCAAATTCAATCACACTAAGTATTTCTTCGTCTGATTGAGCTCTCAGTGCTGCAGTAGCTGTAACTTCATTAACCCATGGAAACCATGGGGGTGCCCGGAGGGGAGCCGTAGTTTATGCCCACCTTTTGAAAGTGTTGAAATCTACTCAGGTACTTCATATTTTAAAATTTTCTATGAAAATATTTATTGTCTTTAATGCAGTTCTATTCCAGATTCTATGATTGTTTTACGTTTTTTCGTTTAAGCTTAATCGGAAAATTTAAGTTTAAAGCAGGTGGTCATAAGGTCTTCCCCGCTTGGTAGCAGATGCGACTTCCCATATCGATCGTCTTACTCCACAAATAATAGCATTAAGTGACCTTAGAACACATGGACATTATATTTCTATGGATTGACAACAACAATTATCTCAACAATGATTCATTTTTGTTTGGTTCTTTATTGTTTCCTGTTCAGTGGAACTTAGTCCTGTGTTCGATAAAGCTGTGATTAAAATTATATTGACAGTCACATATCGTAGGGGAAATTTCACAGATTTTGGGAGAATCTACAGATTCTCAAATTAAATTTTCCGCGCGGTCTGGGGCACTTTGTCCCGGTCCGTGCGACATGTCCAAAAGAACAGATACCATCTTACTATATATATAGTTAAGGCTCACCGGCCACTTGACCATCTCCTTCTTCTGTTCAGATGCACAAACAGTGCCCAAACTCTTACGGGAAACGGCAACGCGCCACGAGTAATGATTATAATGGGTGGGGGCACTACGAATGTAGTGCGTGACTATACTTTGAGCATGTGGGTTTCTCGAGAGGCGTGCCAGAGATAAATCCCTGCAGTCGCACTATCCTCTGTGTCCCCGGTGGCTCAGGTGGATGGAGCGTATGCCATGTAAGCAAGAGATCCCAGGTGCGAGTCCCGGTCGGGGCACCAATTTTCATCTGTCCCTGTTTACGCATGTCAACGCCTGTAAGCAGCTAAGGGTTTTCATTTCATTGTAATTTCATGTCCGAAAGAACAGATAACATCTCAGTATTTAGACAATCTTTGGTCTTTCTGTGGAAAAGTATTTACCTCTCATCAGTCTGATACGTTGTTATTTGAAGTGTGGTAGGCGAGGGACGTATTTGGTAGTGCTACGTTGACTTTCGATTGCATCTGTTAGATGATGAAAGATATACGGTGAATGACAGCAAAGATGAATAAGAGGTATATATTGAAAAGTGAAAAGAATATAAATTTTGAATAATTATATATGAAGGGCTTATTTCAATAGTGGTACAAATCCACTTTGCTCATTTTGACATACGGAGTCCTAAAGTTTAATGAGCGCTGAAAAATCTGCAGTTGAGATACCACAAATATTCAAGCATATGGCTTCAAGCTAGAGATGATCCATTATTCTCCCTCCCTCTCTCTCTCTCTGGGAGAATGACCTCCACACTTGCCTGATCCACGCATTAGGAATTCAACTGATTAAGCTGTTAGACTTTCTTAGAAGTTCTTTTTAACATTGTACCCTTTTAAAATTATTGTTCATATTGCACAGTGTGGTATATAACAGTTTGAATATAGTTTGGAAATTTTACTTAGGAATCTAGCCTAACTGCTACCTGCTTGCTGTTCGCTGTTGTGCTTTCGAGATTTCAGCAACAGTGTTGTCAAGATGCGAGGTAAGTGGATCCAAAAATGGTTCAAATTGCTCTGAGCGCTATGGGACTTAACATCTGAGGTTATCAGTTCCCTAGAACTTAGAACTACTTAAACCTAACTAACCTAAGGACATCACACAGATCCATGCCCGAGGCAGGATTCGAACCTGCGTTCGTAGTGGTCACGCGAGGTAAGTGGAAATTTTGATTAGGGGCATATAAGTGTTTTATTTCGGACGGGCATTTGATTTAAAGAGAAGCTGTATTGAAACCAGTTACAGTTCAGTTCAGACTTTTTTTCTTTTTTTTTTTTTTTTTTTTGTCAAATGTTAGAAAATGAGCTTAAGGTGGATAACAGTTCATAAGGACATAGTTTACGTAAAACGTAGATTTCTTCTATAGATTGGGAAGTACAATAGGGCTACATGTCATAAAAAAAGTGTAGTGGGGATGTTATTTATTTATTCTGATTGATAACCAGCTGTAAAATGTCTATCAGTCGCTGCAACGACATGAAGATCTTGGCAGAGTAGGGGAAAGCAACAGGCAAGCCTGCTGTGGGTCCCTGGACACTCAGGAAATCATGGCAAGGAACAAGCTAGTAGAATGACCAGGACAGGCACAATCAGTCGATTTATTGGACCGCAACCTGTCATCACGTAAGGTGACAGTACCACCAAAACTATGTAACTGAAACAGGAGGTGGAATGTTTATTGAACTACGAACCAAAGTCAAAAACATGGCAAGTCAATGTTGCCGAACCATTCAATAGGAGTTCTATAATAATGAACTGGAACAGAAAACAGATCAAACTCGTCGTAGAACTTATGGCTGGACATGCAACTTCATAAAACATCTGTACCGGATGGATACAGAGCAAAAAGCCTCTACGTGTGGACTATGTGATGAGGAAGATGAAACTCCACCACATCTTAACTTCCTATGCGAAACTCTGGCGGCCAAAAGACACAGAATAGTCGAGTCGGTAGAGCCAGAAGGAAACGTGTCTAATAAGGACATAGTAAAGAGTCTTCTGCTACTTCTTAATGGTACCGGTTTGCTTTACTAGAAATACTGGGATCGAAATACCAGAATAAACTCAGTTTCCGTGGTTGCACCTGTGGGCTAAGACCTTGTTGGTCTTATCTCTCTGAATTAGAAATATCAAACTGAAGGGTCTCCACATGAGCCTCTTCATTATTTTTCTTAACATTTAGCTTAGCTTAATTTACCCACCTCTGGCACCTCAATTCTGGGCGCAAACTGCAAATTGTTAAAAAGTACTGAGCAGCTGAGTGTGACTGTAGTGGATAGAAGGTAGATTATATTTATTTCACTTCACATTTTGCCGGCCGAAGTAGCCGTGCGGTTAAAGGCGCTGCAGTCTGGAACCGCAAGACCGCTACGGTCGCAGGTTCGAATCCTGCCTTGGGCATGGATGTTTGTGATGTCCTTAGGTTAGTTAGGTTTAACTAGTTCTAAGTTCTAGGGGACTAATGACCTCAGAAGTTGAGTCCCATAGTGCTCAGAGCCATTTGAACCATTTTGAACTTCACATTTTACAATGTTTACAGAGCCCCACACCTATATTCAATACATTTATGTGTACTATGTCAGTACATACATCCTTCCCTGCTCTCACCTGAATCAATCAAGAGCATGAATGAGAGTGTGCAAAATAAATTTAAATTAACAGTTGCCTGTTCAAAAGCCTTCCGTTTGGCTAAATACATCGTCAGCTGCTTGTATTAGATGCCTGAACAGTATAATTCCTGCAGACTGACGATCAGACATAGCACTTTATGTGGATGACATTCTCGTGGTGTGATGTCTTGGGCTGTCCACAATGAAGTGGTGCATCGATTATTGAAAGCCTTTGAACAGGTGAGAGAGACTGTGAGCTTAGACAAGTCACAATTCGGCAGAAAAGAAATACCATTCCTGGAACTCATCGTATCTGCAGACGAAACACAACCTAGTCCGGACAAGAATTGTGCGATTGTGGAATGCGCAACTACAACCAATAAAAAATAATTACACGGTTTTCTCAGACTATTTAATTTCTGTCAGCGCTTTGTGAATCTAAACTTGGTAGCCGTGCGGTCCTTAGGCGCCTAGCCACGATTCGCGTGTCACCCCCACTGGAGGTTCGAGTCCTCCTTCGGCCATGGGTGTGTGATGTGATTAGCGTAAGTTAGTGTAAGTTGGATTAAGTATTTCTAGGCCTAGGGACCAATGACCTCATCAGTTTGGTCCCTTAGAAACTTACCACAAATTTTCAAATAAAAGAAAATCTAACTCTACCTCCAGACTACGTCATCGTGTCCTGACGGGAAAAAATACTCCATGGATCTGGGATCAGCAGGCAGAAGACGATTTCTCGAAACGTAAAGAGGCATTAGTCAAGGCACCGATTCCTGCACAACCCGACCTGTAGCAAAACACCTGTGCCATGACTGACAGTTAATTCTCTTTTTTGGGCGTCATTCTGTTCAAACCAGAGGACATCACCGATCCATCCTCTTAGAAAATGATATCTTTCACAAACCGGGTGCTCACTCTCTGTGAAGGAAATTACACTCTCATGGAATTTTTGGCACTCGCAATTGTGTGGGTGTTTATCAGATTCTAATATTACCATATTGGTCTAACGACAAGGCTATTTATCGACCACCGAGCTCTGCAATTTTTAAAGTCCGCTAAGCCATCCCACAAAAGACTGGCATGGTAGGCACTGTACCTCTAAGAATTCCGATTTAATTTGGCGTACATTCCCATAGATAAAAACATCATTGCAGACGCCTTCTCACGTGTACCTGTAGGATTAGTACGTGCAGAAAATGGTGGTGATGGAGACAAAAACTTCAGCTTCTTATATCTAAAAGGCGAATCTGGGGAAAATGCTGTTACAACCTGCCTCAGGAACAATGCACACAGGCAGGACAGAGATGAGGTATTGATAGACGTTAAAGAAAAATGGGACGATCGCGTCAATGCGTCGATTCGTCATTTCTGCTTAGTGACAGATGGCATTCACTTTAAAATTCGTGGTCCAGGCGACACACGGTGACAACTCGTAAGTCCAGGTGTACACACGGACAATTTAATACGGGGCATACACTTGAGTTATGGGATATTCGGTGCAAAGAAAGAGCTTGAAGGAACTCCATGAAACATTTTACTTTAACGAAATGCTTAGACGAATACACCGTGTCATTTGAATACGCCATGCCAGCGAGCGAAACTAGCCGCAGTGATGTACGCTGCACCTCTCCACCCAGTACTCCGCACAAAACTGTGTGTCATCGCCGCTGTCGACTTGTTCGGGCCACTAGTCCGTACTAGGTCAGGCCTTCCTTGTGTACTGGAGGCTGTGGAACTAACGTGTAAGTTTGTTTCCTTTACACAAAAGAGGATGGCAAATGGGAAACTTGTGGCGAAGGCTTTCGTTAACAATTTGTAAAGAGATGTAGGACCGGGGAAGCGGGTAGTTTCAGACAGTGGGTCGCAGTTTCGCTCGAAAGAGTGGTCACAAATTCTGAGGCGTCGCAAAGTAAATCCGTTATTCATTTCAGTGTGACAACCGAGCTGTAACCCAGCGGAACGCTTGATAAGGGAACTTGTAAGACTTACTGTCACAGCAATCACGAAACCTGGAACACACACCTTAAATCGTTTTAGGTCATACTCAACAAACTTCCACCCACATCGATCATGCTACCCCAGATCTCGGTAATGAAACACAAGCCGAGTTGGCGACGCCTCGCTTCACAGCTCCAGGCTATGATGGCTTAGGTTACACATCTTGAGGCTGCGATGAATGGGCACCGCTGTTGTGGGCCGGCAGTGGGGATTCAGCGGACGTTCAGTGCTTCAGAGTCCTCTGATCGGTCTTCACTGGTGGCCAGCCCAGTTACTGCTCGCACTGAGGTTGACTCCACACCTCTCGTCGAGTGGGAGGTCACTCCAGGGCGCAGCAGGTGGCGAAAGACTTCCCACGCGGCCGCACGTAAGGCCTCCTCGGTTTGTTTGACAAACAGGTTCCAGGTTCTGTCTGTGGCTGACACTCTCACCGAGCCAGATGCTGTCGCCTGTCCTGTTCCAGAGAAAACCACTCGGCGTGCAAGATCCGGGCAATGACGGAGGGTGGGATTACTGGTAGTTGGGAGCTCCAACGCTAGGCGCGTTATGGGGCCCCTTAGGGACTTGGCTGACAAGAAGGGAAAGAAAACCAATGTGCACTCCGTGTGCATACCGGGTGGAATCATTCCAGATGTGGAAAGGGTCCTCCCGGACGCCATGAATAGCACAGGGTGTAGCCAACTGCAGGTGTGTGCTCACATCGGTACCAATAAAGTATATTGCAGGAGGGAAGCAATGTCTTCTGACAACAGTATTAATCCCGCGACATACAGAAACTAATTGTTGTTGTAGTTTTAGTACACCTTGTGCAGTGCACTACCAGAATATGTCTGGCATAGACAGAGGTGGTAAGAACTGTTCCCAAAAGTTTTTGGACACCCCTTAGTTGGTGCTAAGTATGCTTCCCAAGGACCACAAATGACAGATTAATTTTGCGGGAAGTATACTTCCCAAGCCGCTTCCAGAAACTATATTAATGGTAACCATAGTTTCCAGTAGCCATTAATACACCGCTTTTTGTTGGGGTACATACTTCTCGCAGTCCTCAAGGCTGTATTTCACAACAAACTAAAACTACAGCTGGTGCAGCAGACTGCCACTAGATGCCAGGAGGGTACAGACGTGATAACACATATTCCCTTAAGCACTGTAAATACATGCTACAGTGGGAAGTACACCCTGCAAGGGTTAAAAAAATCAAACAATAGATATACATCACACAGGCTCTACACTAAGTGTGAACGTCTACCGAATTTATAGAAATCACAGAAAGATAAGATTCCTGTACACATATTCCAGCAGTGCATTAAGTAACTTGAAATGAAAGGGAAAATGATAAAATGGAGTGCATAAAACGTTAGACAGAACAATTAAAATACTTTCTTGTAGTTATGTTGCAACACCCGAAAAAAAATCGATCTCTGAATCTCTGCAATACCATTTCACTGAACGCTAGACCGTGCCGGAATTAATCATCAATGCAAGGACAGAAAACGATTACAATTATATCTGTAAACATCTCAATATGTAAATATCCAACGTAATGTGTATTACTATGCACTGCAAAAAAACTGAAACGGTCTCACCAAACACCTAACCGCAATATCATACTATGATCAGTTTTAGACCTCATGACCACCACGTTCAGGACACAAGTACGATTAAATTAAATTGCCTAAATGACACAAGTGATCTGCCTAACACGTGACTGGCTGTAGCTGTAGGTGAATCACTGAACTACACCAGTGTTTCACAAATATATTGCTCAAAGAGCTTCCTGACCTATCGTTACCAACTATAAAACATCTTTTTGAAATGCATGGAATATTTATTTCACTGTCTAAAGAAGAAAAAACAATGAAAAAATAAAAGCACTGTTTAAAGTACAACTGTCATAGACTTCTCCTTATAAATAGGAGCATTTCTGTAATGTGTTGTGAAAAGATTCATATCAGGATGTTATAAACTCATGCGAAACAAGAAAAATTATCCTTTATATTCACATAAAAAAAGGAAGCCACTTAGCAATGAATATTAAGATTCTGTGATAATACTGAAGCGAAGTTTGATTAATGGTAACATCATGGGGAAGACTGCATGCTTGACAGTACTTAAACCTAATTCATGAGTAACAATTTTTTAGTTCCACAATAACAATAAGGTCACTTTTACAATATTGCAAAACAAACAATTATTCTTAGATAAATATCTGAAAAGATTTTATTTAATTGTTACATACAGAACTGTTAAAAGATACAGTATCAGAATGTAGACACCAAAGTTTACTATAAAAGACCGATTAACACCCGTAATGCCAAGACATTTTACATAATGTGCATTACCAAGAGCTGGGGGTGAGGCGACATTGTGCCCACTCTTAAAAAACTTTTTTTTTAATTCGTTAATTGTTGTTGAACGATATTAACAACATGCTTTTTAAAGGGCAACTGATATGCGATCAGGGTCCAGAAATTGAAAATACCCTTAGCACACTCTTAGCAATAACAACCCACTTTCAATAAGGTGTACTGCCGGTTTTACGAAAACCACAATAAATATAAAACAGCCAACTTCGGTCATTGTTTTTGACGTTTTCACTCAATGTACTTTTTAAAGAGATACTGATGTGTAACTAAAGCCCTCAACTTGGAAATACTGGAAACGACTTTCATTGTAGAAAGTGGCATCTACTACTAAGACTTAAATTTTTCGGTTGAGATTAAATGAAAAATTTAAAACATACTATGTGTATGAGAAAAGTAATGTGACTGATTGTTTATCTATCAAACTTTCTTTTCGAACAACAGTATTGGTCCCTACACAGCAGTTTCTTTCGGCAACTTTACGTCGGTATAATCGTTGTTCCCAGGCTTGGCAGCAGCGCCGAAAGGCTTGAAGTCGTAGGGCCTTCAATATGGCAGTCACATTCTTTCGAATGTTTCCAGAGTCCCAAAACGACTTCCTTTTAAGAAATTTTTAGATTCGATAACAGAAAATGCATGACAAAGACTCAGATCAGGTGCATAGGTTGCCTGTGGGACAACAGGAATGCCTTTTGTGGTGAAAAGATCCATGATGGAAATGGCTGTGGGAAATGGGACGCTATCATGATTCAGCGTCCATTTGTCTGCACGCCCAGACGGTCTCACTCGATTTAATCTCTTCCTGAGCGTTTGAAGGATATCCTTGTATAACACAAGGCTGACAGTTTTTCCTGAAAGAATTCATTGTGCATAATATTCCTACAGTCCAAAAAGTAAATACTAGCTGTTTTGATCTTTGATTTGCTCAATACGAGCCTCTTTTGATGGAGGAGATGTCTCAGTATGCCACTCCTCCCCTTCGTCTCAGGATCATACTCAATAATACTGGATTCACCACCGATGATAACACTACAGACACATTCGCAGTTAATGGCAGTCTTCTCAAGAAGACCAACACACGTGTTTCTTCGATTGTTGTTCTACTCAATTGTGAGATTTCACAGCACGATTTTGGCACAAACTTTCCACATGTGCAAATCTTCAGTCAGATCTTTGATTTAAGGTGAAAATGGTCAGGTTTGACACGTCACCCATTATCTTTATTGTTAAATGTCCGTCTGCTCTCGAAGAACCATGCACACGTTCGACGTTCTCGTCGGTTTTTCATTTTGAATGCCTCCGTGAGCGAGATTCATCTTCCTATCAGCCCTCCAAAAATGATTTGTGCCAGCGAAAAAGTTGTGCTCTTGACAAGGAATGTTTCCCATAGGCCTGTTTCAACTTTTGAATGGTCACACTCATTGATTACCCAAGTTTAACAATAAACGTGGCTGCAAAACGCCGTTCTAAATTCCACTGTTCCATTGCTGTAAACACACAACGAAAACTCAACTTCACTGATGGGGGCTCTCAAAAATTACGTGAGTGATTTAAAGAGCTGAAAACTCAGACTGTCAGAAAGTAACGATCACCCCAGTGTACATAGCACTGCCAGATCGTTCGCAGTGCTGTCTGCGACATTACTTTTCTCACACCACACACAAATGGAATCTGGTAGAATAATTCCTTAAAATCAAAAATATATTTTTCAAAGTGTCAGCGTTCGAACCTTTCAAAGAAACATCATCGATATGGGATTTTGGAGGCGAAGGCCCATTCCTGTATCCTTGATGACTGCACGACAAAAAACTTTACGCTATGGCTAGACCAATCAACACCTCATTGGTCCGTTGATCACTGGAAAAATTATGCCTGGTCGTCAGCAGAGGACTGTTAAAGCTGGTGGAAGCTCCGTAATGGTGTGGGATGTGTGGCGTTGCAGTGATATGGAACCCCTGATACGACAAGGTACGACTCTGACAGATGACAAGTGCATAAGCATCATGTCTTATCACCTGAATCCATTCATGCCCGTTGCGCATTCCAGTGGACTTGGCCAATTCCAGCAGGACAGTGTGATACCCCACACGTTCAGAATTGCTACATAGTGCCTCCAGGGGCACTCTTCTGAGTTTAAACACTTGCTTTGTCCATTAAACTCCCCACGTATGAACCTTACTGAATATATCTGGTACGCTTTGCAACGAGCTGTTCAGAAGAGATCTCCACCCTCTCACACTCTTACAGATTTATGGACAGTCCTGCATAATTCATAGTGCCAGTTCCATGCAGAACTACTTCGGAAATTAGTCGAATCCATACCACATCGTGTTGCACCACTTCTGCATGTTCGCGGGGCCTACGCGATATTCGATAGTTGTCCTAGTTTCTTTGGCTCTTCAGTGCTTAATCCTCTTGTAATCCTTTCACTTCAAAATACTTATGAATGGAATCACAGTATACATCACCTCAGTTGATCAATAAACATATATTACCAACATGTACATCACCTTCTAAACAATAATTAGTGCTATATGCGGAATGCATGATGAGAATCATCACACTATTTACATAACAGTCTTGAGGTTTTTTAAATATCACTTTTACTTCTCAGCACGTCCCACAATCAGACCACCTTTATGGTCTTCATTTCCAGTTTTACTACATTTATTTCTTTTTTTATGCCTGACAATTTTTTATTTATACACAAATCTTCTTCGAAAATTCTGTACTAGAGTGGCTCGTAGTAAAATCCCTTTATCGACACTAAGTAGAAAAAGAGAGCTAGCAGTACAGCAAAAATTAATCGAAAACATGCTAACAGCCAGGGAAATCGTGTTCATCATGCAACAACACACACACAAAAGAACGTTGTGTCTCTGGATGCACTGAAAACATTGAAGAATTATGTCGCAGTACACTAAATAAATTGCCTTTCACTAATTCGCTCACAACTTCAGCAGAGATTCTGCAACGCCATATTTCTTGTGAAGTCCAACGACTTCACTGGCAAATGACGTAATAGGACTGCGTGAACATCATACTCAGTCACGACAGGCAACTCTTCCCTCATGCTTTAACATACCATCATTATACTTAAAACTCACTACACCACAGCCCAAGGCCATCACTTCTTTGTATGTCAACAAAAAATCAGCCCCTAAAATCGTATCACCAGCCAAATTCCACACAGTTACTAAATTCGGATGAAGCTATAACGTTGACAAAGAAAATTAATACCTATTTGTCTCTTCATCTCTGCTCCTTTTCTGGTAATCATCCCTTTCGCTTGAGTCAACTGTAAAGAAGGAATACTTCATAAAGCTAAACCTTCCGATCTGTGAAATGCTGACTCACTCAACCCAGCCGACTGGCTTCCAACACAGGGTAATATATATTTGAAACTCTGGACTCTTCAGAGGATTGAGATTTTCTTGACCATCACCTATCAATAGATAACTCGAGCATACAAAAGTAAATACTTTCAATTTCTCATAGGCATTTTTCATCCCTTTTTCAGCACTAAAATCAGCTACACACATCAGTTGACAATTATGTGGTTATGGGGCTATTGGCTATTCACTTGCACAATTTTCTGTGGATAAGCTGAGCGTACCTCTACAAAATGGGAACTTTAGTTTCTATCTTGTCAGTATCAGTGACTACCATTCCCTTTACCACCGTGATTTGACGAAACAGTCTTCCAATCCAATCACTATTACTACTCCTAAAATTGTTGCATTCATTGCAATCACATAATTCCTCTGATGCTTCCACTTTCCGTTCCCATATCTATCACGATACGTATCACATTGCCGGTGATCATTATTCCAATTCCTCTGTGGCTTCAGACTACGATAACAAAACTTATTGTTGCTTCTATCACAACAATTCTCTTCAGCATTTTCATATTCTAATTCTTGGAGCAAAATCTCAAAACCGACTAACTACCCTTTCACCTAACAAGGAAGAATAATCTGGCACAGCTTGGGAGTAAATTTTACAAGTCAATTATAATTCAATTCAGTAGTACTGTAAGAATGATGCAAGATTCATAAAGTCAGTATTATTAAATTCTTTTTATAAACAAGTATGCCAAAGATTCTGTCTTGCGCTGCTTTAGACAAATCTTCTATCAGGAAAATCTGATAAAACTCGTCATATGGCTCACAGTTTCTAGTCAGTCTCAGTATTCACGTACTAAGTTCACCTACCAAACAGCCACATACAAACTCAGTTCTTGGTACAAATGGCTCTGAGCACTATGCGACTCAACTTATGAGGTCATCAGTCGCCTAGAACATAGAACTAATTAAACCTAACTAACCTAAGGACATCGCACACATTCATGCCCGAGGCAGGATTCAAACCTGCGACCGTAGCGGTCGCTCGGCTCCAGACTGTAGCGCCTAGAACCGCACAGCCACTCTGTCCGGCAAACTCAGTTCTGTGATCAGCTGGCCATGTGGAATGAAATACAAAATCAAACTGCTCTAGCCAAGCATGAGGATCACTACGATTTCATATAATTATAAAAACTTCAAATTTTAGAACACGTAAGAAATGGTTAATTGAAAAAAATGCCTCACTTCAGTTTCCAGCATCATGCTTGAAATGACCATGGATGTGAAGAATTCTCCTCCTTTCATAACGAGCTACAGGATCTCATTCATCTTCATGAACAGAATATAAATCACTATTATCTGTCACATGACCTCTGCTATAACAACGACCATGAACAATTTTCAATTTTGGAAACTCTCTCATTCAAATACTGACCTAATTCTTTATTCTCCTGTTACTCTCCATTTGATCTTCTCTGAAACTCCAAACGTCTGTACAGTTGCTTGGAAAATATATTCATTCCAAACTAAACAGGCAGCCTCACATTAATCATGCCTTAGAAAGATATCAAGGCTGTCCTACATCATACAGAAATTATGTGATCCAGTTAGAAATAAATACCTTAGCACAGTTTAATTTGGCCTTTTCAGGTTCACACATATATGGGCTGTTGTTATGTGGTCACTCATGTCATGTCAGTGACATAGTGTTGATATAGAAATACGTGCTACAAATAATACAATAATAATCCAAGGGAGCAATGCGGTACCTTGTTCACTAAGACAAATATAATGACGATGATAAAACTTTATCTCTTTTCGTCATTGATATTCGCTGAAAACAACGTAGCAGAGTTTGACACCAGACAGGACATACTCCATCATGATACCGGAAACAAAAAGGGTATTGACATTCCTAGATTAGCCTCACAAAATTGGGTAGCTTTGGCAAAGTAAACTGTTTAAACATTTTGGTAAACTGACATTCTCTCTAAACAATACATCTTTCAACAATTTTAGAAGTAAGTTGTATAACTGCTTAGTAAACAATCCATTCTACAGTTCAAGAGAGTTCTTCGAGAGTAGTAGTGCAGAAATTGAGATTTAGGGTTATGATTACAGTTCTGTACAACAGGTTAATATAGGATAAATCATTTGTATCTGCAAAGTGAATACTACTGGATCATGCCATTAATATAAAACACATTTCACTAAATGTTATCTATGGCTAATAAACACTCTGAGTCTGAATAAAGTCCTAATTTTTTTGGGAATCATTTACACTAGAAGATACAGTACCACTTGAACTTTGATCAGCACTAAGAGCTAACTGTGCAACAACAATAGAGGAAGGTGCCACCTGTGTATCTGTCTTTTGTACCTCCTTCAAATTCTCGCACATTGATTCTGCAATAATATTTCTTGGTACAAATTTGTTTTTAAACCTTATAATAATGTAGTATAAAGGGAAATAAATTATTTAATCTAATTACTTCTTAACTGGGTAGAGCAATCAAATATTCTGTCAATCCAGTCTCTCTTTCACGCCGATTCTTTGAAACCTCTAAACTTTCCTGCAACAGCTTCTTCTGTTCACTTACACATCACTGCAGGATTACTGGACTCTCTTCTACAGAAACAACTCTTATTTTTTTCACAGTAGAGAGCCTCACTGTAGCTCTTACCTTAACCGAATAGTAAGTGCACTAAATCTCATCGAAAATTCTTCGACAGTGAATTCAAACTTCTGCACTAAACTGTGAATTGGCCTTTGTAGTAAAATACCATTACCTCATTGTTGACTGGGAACAGCCATAAAGAATCAATAAACCAATTGGTACTAGTCTGTAATTTGACTCTAAGTTCCTTCCACTTGTTCCGGGTCTGTCATTTAATTAAGCCCCTTAACATTAAGACTTTAACTTGTCCCATAATTCTTGGAATATTAGCATATTATTCATTTTATAATTGTGTTGAAACTGAATTACTTCCCTTTTGCTCATTAACAGGAGCTATAGAATCATTTTCCAGAGTACGACCAGTAGTACTAAATTAAGAAATTGTATCTAATTAAACACGTCAGTGTAAACATTCAATCTTTGCAGGTATGATGTACTAAAAGTTACATTATCCCTCCACAAACATTAATTATTCAATAGAAAATCTGTGTTGATGATCACAAAAGCACAGGCAGCCCTAGCTGACAGCCTGTGTGCTCAGTCCATCAAGCCCACTCCAGACATATAATATTTCAAAGTCCAGATATATACTAATAGTAGTATGAATTGTTCTGTATCCTCTGTTCAAACACAGGTGATTGTAGAGGTGATAGTTTGAAGAAAACCTTAAATTTCAAACACTAATTTATTAAGCACACTCATGTTACTTTTCCCACTATAATGACATCATTTGTTGTAGAGTACCATACGTGCTCCAGGTATGACTCCCTCTAATTGGATCTGAACCATTGGCTCCTATGAAGCAGGTAGAAAAACCACAACTCTAATCAATACAGCAAATCCAGTTCTAATGAATAAGCAAAAACATCATGAAACGTAAATCCCAAACAATTTTGTACGTGAATTAACAGTAAAAATTAAAACTTCCTGGCAGATTAAAACTGTGTGCCGGACCGAGACGCGAACTCGGGATCTTTGCCTTTGGCGAGCAAGTGCTCCCACAACTGAGCTACCCAAGCACGTGCTTGGGTAGCTAAGTTGGTAGAGCACTTGCTCGCGAAAGGCAAAGGTCCCGAGTTCGAGCCTCGGTCCGGCACACAGTTTTAATCTGCCAGGAAGTTTCATGTTAGCGCACACTCCGCGGTAGAGTGAAAATTTCATTCTAGAAACAGTAAAAATTGTTATATGTAACAAGAATAAAGACCACAAAAACAAAAAACTAAAGAAACATAATGCTGCATGCTGAAATATACGTCAAAAAGGTAAAAGAGAAACTTCCTCATCAGCACAAGGAAAACAATGATCTCTGCACTGTAATGACCCGACCTATTGCGCGTCGCTATGCAACAGGACGGGTGAGAGAAATGGTGATGGAGGGGGCAGATTCAAATCCGAACTTGCAGTGAAACAGTCATAGCACTGGCACAGGTCTGTTGAAGCAGCCATACACAGCACTCTGTCTAGCCTCAGGGCCGCACTTTGTGCTTGAAAACACAGCCGACCGCGGAATGCGCTGACGCCTGTTATCCTGGGCCGCCGTGGCTGCCGCCAGCGACAAAGATGAGCGCTGGCTGTCCAGGCCCTCCGGAGTATGTCGGCTAAGTAGCCCCCCTGTACTCGTTGCCCCCATTCGTGCGCTTGGGTGTAGCAGCTTACGGTAGATGTCCTCATGACGAACAGCGATGCCCTAGACACCCGCCACAGACAGATAAAGACGGTGGTCAAATGTTCAAATGTGTATGAAATATTATGGGACTTAATTGATAAGGTCATCAGTCCCTAAGCTTACACACTACTTAACCTAAATTATCCTAAGGACAAACACACACACCCATGCCCAAGGGACGACTCCAACCTCCACCGGGACCAGCCGCATAGTCCATGACTGCTGTGCCCCCGATCGCTCTGCTAATCCCGCGCAGCCGGTGTCCAAAGACGTCTAGGTTTCTTGGAGACGGCGAGTGCACATCTCTCCCAGCCAGACTGTAGACATCTGGTAGTCCGTCGACCGAAGTAGCTCAGGGGGTGGAGACTGGCTGGGCCCAAACTCCCCACACCATCGAAACTTCCCGCAAAACCCGCAGCCATCACGCCACAGACATGGTGTGCGTCGTTGCCAGGTTGGCAGCAGATTTCCATCACCAAGGGTGGGTTGCGGTTTCTCTGAAACACAAATGACAGCATTCTCTCCAGTTTAATAAGCAGACAGAATGGAGGCATTACTTCAAGCTTTGAGTTCCTACGCTCCATTACTTATTGCCTGCTAAACACTCTTCTGGCAACTTGCGTCTCGGCTGGTCTGTAGGTTATGCTCTTCTGCGACTATTTCATGAATAAATTATGCAAATACCTAGTAAAGACCGTACACATTGGCAGATGAAAGTAATCTACGTAATCATGTGTTGTAGATTTTCCCCTGCAGTGAATCGATAAATCTATGTAACGAATGTGTAAGTTCAGGGTTGAGGGTGGCATTAATCTGTTCTAAATTCTGGAAGTGTAACACCCTTAATGGCCCTCTGACCAATGCAGTGAATTCACGTTAGTGTAAGACAGTCATACAAGTGAGTGTACACCTAAGACAGAAACCCTTCCCAAGACGAAAGCGATAACGCCTCACTATTCGTAGAAATCACCGCTTTCTAAAAATGACCAAGTGCATCATTTAATTTTGGAACTTCTCCTAATATGTTATCGCCGACAACGTTTTTAATAATTTATCTCCCAAATTTAACCACGTTCTCTTACTACAAACAACAGGTTGTGGACAATATATACTAACTGTGATAGTGTGCTCTTAATTTACTGTGATTATGATAATCCTTCAGCACCTCCCTAAAAATCGTAACTTCCCTGTGCCTCTGTATATCAATTCGAAACAAAATCTACCACTCTCCAAATTTCATTTATCTGATCTGTTGATTTCAATGTCCACTGATGTCTCATAAGGAAGGCATCCGACTGCCTAGAGAAATATATACACTCAACAAACATTTGAACGACAGCTAAGCATTATGCTCCACTTCCGATGATGTATGGCAAACCCAGGACCATTCCCATCGTTTAGGATGTCATAACGAAGTTACCAACTGAGGAAAGGAACCATCTACCACCCCCGTCCTCTTTCCGAAACGAGTAACTAACGACAGACAGCAGCAAGAACAACAGTAACAAATACCTGACAATGACCATACAATAACAAAAAACACATGTGGCAATGACATGAAAACAATAAATACTCTGAAAACAACACAATGCACAAAATACCCATAACACAAATATCAAGAATAAATCTAACACCAACATAATATTTCATATAATGTAACAACAGTGACGTCAGACCATAGGCATGCCTTGTGCTTTAAGCTGTCTAGATGATTAGGTTTCTACTTTCTACCAGCTGCACCTAATCCTACAGGGTCGATCAAAGCGTCCAAAGAACTCTTAAGCTGTTTAACCAGACTGACGTGCAGGATAGACATTGTACGTTTTGGTAGGAAACGGTACCTTTCCGTTAACAGTTGAGGTCGTATCCACGACCTGGTACAATTCGTAATATTTCGTGAAGAACTTATTTGTCTTTCTCTTTGGTATATAGGGGCTGGTAATTAACACACACTGTCCTCTACGATACTGCGGCAGCCTGGCAGTGCGCCTATTTCGCTGTTCCTGGCGTTCTAGAGCCTTTGTGTACGGGTTTTGCACGTTTCTTCTCTTATTCATTGGTTCGCTATTCGCTAGTAATTTAGGACCACAAAGAAGTCAAACTGAGTGGGTGTTTTCATCTCGTACCTCAAATAGTGACATGACTATTCCCGTATGAACCTTTAAGTTGTTCGCGCAAACTACTAATGGAAAATGTGTACCCCAGCCGTCGTGTCTGGCATTCAAGTAAAAGATTACCAGTTTAGAAATGGTCTTAGGCTCACGCTCCATCCTCATTTTAGTCTGTGAGTAGTAAGGGCGCGTTTGTAACTTCCGAATATGCAACACACGCCACAGCTGGTTGTAGGTACCGAAACTAAGTTCGTACCCCGGTCTATAATTAAGGTATCAGGCACTCCAATCTTCAGTGAAAAATTGTTAATAAATACTTGTGCTACAATACTGGCCTTTTGATCTGGAATTGCTATCATTGCTAGATACCGTGAGAAACATTGATGATCGTAAGCACATACGTATTCTTTACATGTGTTCTGGCTATGGTTAGCAAATGTCTAGAACATTCTTTTTAAATTGACATCGACGCCTCTGGTAAACTTTGCGAAGGGATTGTCTGGTGTAAAGCATCCAATCTCTGAAGACATGGTACACAGTCTGATGTAAAACTTTCTTTTGGAATTGTGTGCCGATTATCCTCATGCATGATAAAGGGCAGTTTGACATAAAAGCCTAACACTCTTTACTATCTGCCTGTGATTACTGCTATTACAATTTAATCTTTTCCAGTGTACTCAGCATGGCTAACTTGCGACTTAATTTATCTGCACTTGTGTGGACAATTTCGTAATCACACTCACTGAACTTGAGAAGCCAGAGTGGCAAACGAATAGATCAGTCTCCTAGACCGAACAACCATTTCAGTGACTCATGATCAGCCAAAACTTTAAATCTTCTACCAGACATGAAACACCAGAAATGTATAATATCGCATATGACCGTTAACACTTCGGTTATTGAGTGGTTACGTTACGCATTATTTAACTGCCCCTGTCCATCAAGCATTTGACACAAAATACATCCAACTGACCATTACAAGCATCATAAGAGACATGAACCTTTTTCTAAAACCTGAAATAACCAATACGGTATCGGAACTCATTGCTTTCTACAGTTTCTCTGATGCTACCTGACTCTCCTACTTCCACTATACTACATTTTTGTTTCCATATAATAAATCTGGTCTTATCCTAACTATGTAATGCATCACTAACTCAGCCATAGACCTGTTTCACTTATGACATTATTTGAAAAAAATATCTGAGAAGGTGATTTACTCTAGAATAGTATCTCACCTTAGCAATGAAAATATCCTCAGAAAGTCACAGTTAGAATTTCAAAAGAGGTGCTCTATTGAGAAAGCCATTTACATGTTAACTCGCCAAGTTTTACAATGATTAAATTATGAAGTAGCATCGAGTGGTATTTCCTGCAAACTACTTAAGGCATCTGACCGTATGAATCACAATATTCCCCTAGATAAATAGAAGTTTTGTGAGACTGATTGTACAGTCAACCAAAGCGAAGTGTCATATCTAACCAAGTAAATGCAGAAGGTTGTACTTAATAATTCAGGAATTATAGTCCTGGGACACGAATCCCCAAGAATCAGACTTGGGTCTGCTATTGTTCCCCACGTATGTAAACGATCTTTGGTCTCATATAAAACAAACAGAATAAGTTCTGGTTGCAGACGACACCGGTACTAAAGTCAGTCCAAGGATACATACAGAAACAGAACAAATGGTAAGCGTCATTGACTGGTTTGCGAGTGGTCTTGCACTAAATATTAAAAAGGCACAACATATTGAGTTCTGCGTATCTAGAGGTACTACACGAATGATAACGGTAACACACAGTTAGGAAATAATGAATAGGGTTGAAACTTCAAAATGCCTCTATGTGCATAGTGATGAGAATATAAACTGGAAGAAGCTCGTTTGGAAACTCCATAAAAAGGTTAGTTCAGACACTTCTGCAATTATAAATGTTTCAGACATTGGGGAGAGACAAATCTGTAAGTCGCCGTGTTTTCATTCAATAACGTCATATGGAATAATATTCTGCGCTAAGTCATCTTTAAAAAAGAAAAACTTCATTGCTCAAAATACGTGCTGTAAGAATAATATGTGATCCTCACCCTTGATCACCTTTTGACATCTGTTTAAGGAGTTGAGCATTGTGACTTCTTTTACACAATTTATTTATTCGCTACTGAAGAGTTTTGTAAATATTTCACTGCACTTCAAAAGGTACAACGATGTACGTAATTACAATGTCAGATGGAAAAATGATATTCATTATTCCGTGTTAAGGTTGCCGTTAACACAAGAATTGGTGCAGGATGCTGCAACAAAAGTTTTTGATCACTTGCCTAGCAATGCCAAATGTCTGACAGAAAGCATAGTAAAATTCGCAAACAAACTGAAAAAGTTTCTTGTCGGCAGTTTCATCTTTTCTGTACGAAAATTTCTGTTGTAACTTGTAAAAGTTGATGGGTAGGCATTACTAACTCACATATATATATTTTAGGAAAAACATAAAGCTATAAATGTTTAGCAAATAGCTCTGTTTACGATGTTACGAAAAGTAAATTGTAAAAACTGACCCGTGAAGATGAAACTAACTAACTACCAAATCCTTTCACCAAATCCATTTCAAAATTACGTTAGTAGTTGAACAAACCAACGAACGACTGCATCTGTTCGGCCGTCCATAGTGCTGGAAAATTTTTAATTGCTTCTGTAAAAGGAAGATCAGTCTGTATACTACGCTCTCTAATTACGTGTCCCAGATGCTTAACTCGAGTTTGAGCAAAACGGTACTTGCCCATGCACGGCGTCCGACGTGCTGACTGAAGCCTATCAAAAACATTTTTTTGTAGAACGGTTGAATAGACAATTGAGTCATCAAAATCGATCACATAGCCTTTAGGCTTTAACCGTCTTAAAACTCCGTCTAATAACCACTGGAAAGTAGCAGGTGAATTTTTTAAAACAAATGGCATCCCCATATATTGATAATGTCAACAGGGAGTGGTAAACGCTATCTTTGACCAATGTTCAAGTGCTACTTTTCATTGATTGTAACCGGTTTTGAGGTCCCCTACTGTGAAGTAACGACTTTCACCCAAATTATCCTCGGATAATTCCGTAATATTAAGGATATGATAAGCATCTCTAATCACAGAAAGACATGTATTTCTTCTTCCCATCCAATTATTTCTTAGGGATAATTACAATGTTTGTGCTTCGGATACTGTCACTGGGTTCTTGATCCCATCTTGTAGTGGCTGTTCAATGATTTCTTCTGTTAACGCTTGTAAGTGTACCGCTGTATGATATTGTTCGCTATGAACTTGAGTTCCACCCCATAACTGTGTATACGACTGAGTTACTAGTGTTACTGTAACACCCCATCTGTATAAAACGAGTCACTAAACTTCAATAACACTCTTTCCATGCTTGTACGATTACTCTCGTACAAGTGACACAGTTCATCGCTTAATGCTTGCTTACGGCTTCTATCGAAACTCCACCTATCGATGTCTTTTTCTATCATTATACCTTCTGGCAGATTAGCTTCAGATCTATCAAAGTTAGCTGTACTAACTGGAACCAAATATTTAAATTAACGTTACTCAGTGCGCTATGCATCTGCAAACAAAACAATGTGAAACATCAAACTGTCCATTCCTTCAGCTCAACCACATACAACGTCCCACAAGGTAAATCAGTACTCACTGCAACCCGCGCATTCATTTCCATACCTGCGGATATTTTATCCTGCTGATCAATCTTTAACGAACTCTACTGCAGTTTAGCTGGCATTACCTTCATGACACGTAAGCCTTGCGATGTCGCTTCGTTTGCAACTGTATTACCCAAGTGAAACAAAGTTTCATTGAGCTCAAGAGCTTTTACAAAACTCACCCAGGCGTGGTAAAACATCCATATGCACTTTAAACTGAGTTATGTAATGGTAAACTCACGTACCGTCATACCCAACGACTCAACATTTCTGTCAACAACCCCATGTACCTTACATCGTTGTGGTCCCGCCGCCCCCTGTTTTCCAGGTCCAGACTGATAACGTGTGGCCTCGTGTCTACAAGAAACCTCTGTTGCATACCACCCACTACACCAACTAAGCATCTTTCCGCCTGTGCACTAACTTGTGTAGTGTTACGATCTATCAGGACTGCCTTCCGATGGTCAAAGTTTTCCCAATTCTGTTTAGCGGCTGTTTACCACAATGATGCTTCCTGTTCTTCCTCTGCCGTCATTCAGATACTCGGTAGCCCACTTCTCCACATGAGTAACGCTCTAGTTGCTTCCACTGTTTCGCCGGCCATTGTGGCAGAGCAGTTATAGCGGTTCTAGTCCGGAACCGCGCTGCTGCTACGGTCGCAGGTTTGAATCCTCCCTCGGGCATGGACGTGTGTGATGTCCTTAGGTTAGTTAGGGTTAAGTAGTTGTAAGTCCAGGGGACTGATGACCTCAGATGTTAAGTCCTATAGTGGTTAGAGCCATTTGAACTATTTTTTCACTATATCTGTGTATGGCCCTTGCGCCCACACCTATAGCACCTCACCTCAGAATGGATAAAACAGTGAGTTACCCATTGTTTCATGACAAAATATATTTCCTCAAATGGCGCCACAGTCCTAAGAGCTGCAGCCTCCTGCGATAACACTTTGTTGGCTTTTGCTTTGTTGAACGCACATATGTTAAGCATTAAATTCGCAAATCCTGTCTGAAAATATTTCCACTGACTTACCACAGTTCCAGTTAATAGTATTGAGCTCCTCGCGAAACATTCTTATGGTATTTGGTTTTTGGTAACACTGGCGTAGTCCAGCAGCCAACTGCTGAGATGACTGTGCTTTACTTTGGTTCTCATGGCCTCTCATGTTGAATGCAAATTCAATCACACTAAGTATTTCTTCGTCTGATTGACCCCTCAGTGCTGCAGCAGCTGTAACATCATTAAACTTGCAATACCAAGGGGATGGAAGGAAGGGAGCGGTACTTTATGCCCACCTTTTGAAAATATTGAAATCTACTCATGCACTTTATATTTTAAAAATTTCTAAGAAAATATTTAATGTCTTTAATGCAGTATTCTTCCTGATTCTATGATTGTTTTACGTTTTTTCGTTTAAGCTCTATCCGAATATCTTGTTTAAGGCAGGTGGTCATAAGGTCTCCCCGTTTGGTAGCAGAGGCGACTTCCCATAACGATCGTCTTACTCCACAAATAATAGCTTTACGTGACCTTAGAACACAAGAACATTATATTTCTCTGGGATTGACAGCAACAATTATCTCAACAATGATTCATTTTTGTTTGGTTCTTTATTGATTCCTGTTCAGTGGCACTTAGTCCAGTGTTAGATAAAGCTGTGATTGAAATTGTATTGACAGTCACATACTGAAATAGAAATATCACAGAATTTGGAAGAATCTACAGATTCTCTAATTGAATTTGCCGCGCTGTCTGGGGCACTCTGGGGCACTTTGTCCCGGTCCTTGCGGCATGTCCGAAAGAACAAATACAATCTTAGTATATATTTCGTTAAGTCTCACTGGCCACTTGACCATCTTCTTCTTCTTCTGTGCGGATGCACAAACAGTGACCAACACTTACGGGAATCGTTAACGCGCTACGAGTAATGAGTATAATGAGGGGTGGGCACTATGAATGTAGTGTGGGACAATACTTTGAGAATGTGGGTTTCTTGGGAGGCGTGCCAGAGATAAATCCCTGCAGTCGCACTATCTCCTGTGTCCTCGGTGGCTCAGCCGGAGATCCCGGGTTTGAGTCCTGATCGGGGCACAAATTTTCATCTCTCCCCGTTGAAGTATGTCAACGCCTGTAAGCAGCTAAGGACTTGCATTTCACTGTAATTTCATTCTAACGAGCTGCATGGTCACCGATAGTATCTGTTCTTTCGGACATGTACGAAAGAACAGATAACATCTGAGTATGTAGACAATCTTTTGTCTTGCCGTGGAAAGGTATTTGTCTCTCAGCAGCCTGATACGTTGTTATTTGAAGTGTTGTGGGTGAGGGACGTATTTGGTAGTGCTGTTTTGACTTTCGATTGCATCTGTTGGTAGAAGAAAGATGCACTGTGAAGGACAAAAAAGATTAATGTCAGGTGTATATTGAAAAGTGAAAGGCATATAAATTTAGAATATATATATATATATATATATATATATATATCATTATTCAAAATATCATAATATATATATGTGTATGTGTATATGTCTTATTTCAATATTGGTACCACACCATTTTGTTCATTTTCAGATACGGAGTCCCAAAGTTAAATGAGCGCTGAAAAATCTGCAGTTGAGATACCAGAAATATTCAAGCATACGACTTCATGCTAGAGATGAACCTGTCTTTCTGTTTGTTTAGATCATTAATTTCAGAAGCATTATATGCAGAAAAGTGGAAGTAATGGACTTGTACCACTTGTGTGTGTGTATTAGTTGAAATGTTATTGCGTCAATCAGGCATATATATATATATATATATATATATATATATATATATATATATATATATATATATTCTCTCTCTCTCTCACACACACACCTTATTCAGCTATTTAACTTGCACAGAGTTGGGAGAATGACCACCACACTTGCCTGATTTATGCATTAAGAAGTTCTTTTTAATTTTGTACCCTTTTAAAATCATTGTTCATATTGCACCATGTGGTATGTAACAGTTTGAATATAGTTTGGAAATTTTACTTAGGAATCTAGCTTAACTACTTGTTGTTTCCTGTTGTGCTTTCGAGAAATCAGCAACTGTGTTGTCAAGATGCGAGGTAATTGGAAATATTGATTGGGGGCATATAAGTGTTTAATTTTTCATGGGTATTTGATTTAAAGAGAAGTTGTACTCAGACCACTTACATTTAAGTTCAAATTTGGTTTTTTTCTCTTTTTTTTGTCAAAAGTTAGAAAATGAGTTTAAGGTGGATAAAAGTTCATAAGGACATAGTTTTCGTAAAACGTTGATTTCTTCAATAGAGTGGGATATAAAGCATGGCTAAATTTCATTAAAAAATGTGGTGTGGATGTTTTTCATTTATTCAGATTGCTAACCAGCTGTAAAATGTCTATCGGTCGCTGCAACGACATGAATCCCTTGGCAGATGGCAGAGTAGGGGAAAGCAACAGGCAAACCTGCTGTGGGTCCCTTGACACTCAGGAATTAATGGCATCTACAGTCTGGAACCGCGCGACCGCTACGGTCGCAGGTTCGAATCCTGCCTCGGGCATGGATGTGTATGATCTACATCTACATCTACATTTATACTCCGCAAGCCACCCAACGGTGTGTGGCGGAGGGCACTTTACGTGCCACTGTCATTACCTCCCTTTCCTGTTCCAGTCGCGTATGGTTCGCGGGAAGAACGACTGTCTGAAAGCCTCCGTGCGCGCTCTAATCTCTCTAATTTTACATTCGTGATCTCCTCGGGAGGTATAAGTAGGGGGAAGCAATATATTCGATACCTCATCCAGAAACGCACCCTCTCGAAACCTGGACAGCAAGCTACACCGCGATGCAGAGCGCCTCTCTTGCAGAGTCTGCCACTTGAGTTTATTAAACATCTCCGTAACGCTATCACGGTTACCAAATAACCCTGTGATGAAACGCGCCGCTCTTCTTTGGATCTTCTCTATCTCCTCCATCAACCCGATCTGTAGTAGATACAAGGTATATTATCTTTATTTCACTTCACATTTTACTATGTTTACGATAATTATCGTAGCCCCACACCCATATTCAATACATTTATGTGTACTATGTCAGTACGTACATCCTTCCCTGCTCTCACCTGAATCAACCAAGACCATGAATGAGAGTGTAGAAGATAAATTTAAATGAACAGTTACCAGTTCAGAAGCCTTCCGTTTGGCTAAATACATCGTCAGCTGCTTGTATTAGATGCCTGAACAATATAATTCCTGCAGACTTACGATCAGGCATAGCGCTCTATGTGGATAACTTTCTCGTGGCAGTGAAGTCATGGACTGTCCACAATGAAGAAGTGCATCGGTTATTGGAAGCCTATGAACAGGTGAGATTGAATGTGAACCTAGACAAGTCACAATTCGGCAGATAAGAAATAAGATTCCTGGAACTCATCGTATCTGCAGACGATATACAACCTGACCCTGACAAGAATTGTGCGATTGCGGAATGCGCAACTCCAGAGATGAGGTATTGATAGACGTTAAGAAAAAATGGGAAGATCGTGACAATGCGTCGATTCGTCATTTCTACTCAGTAAGAGACGGCATTCACTTTAAAATTCGTGGTCCAGACGACACACGGTGACAACTCGCAAGTCCAATGCATACACTTGAGTTATGGGATTTTCGGTGGAAAGAAAGAGCTTCCGAAATGCTCAGACGAATACGCCGTGTCATTTGAATACGCCATGCTAGCGATCCATACTAGCCGCAGTGATGTACGCTGCACCTCTCCACCCAGTACTCCCCAAAAAACTGTGTGGCATCGCCGCTGTCGTCTTTTTCGGAACGGTAATCCGTACTAGGTCAGGCTTTCCTAATGTACTGCACGGTGAGGAACTAAGGTGTAAGTTTGTTTCCTTTACACAAAAGAGGATGGCAAATGGGAAACTTGTAGCGAAGGCTCTCGTTAACAATTTTTAACGAAATGTAGGACCGGGGAAGCGGGTAGTTTCAGACAATGGGTCGCAGTTTCGCCCGAAAGACTTGTCACGAATTCTGAGGCGTCGGAATGTAAAGCCATTATTCAGGTCAGTGTGTCAACCGAGATGTAACCCAGCGGAACACTTGATAAGGGAACTTGTAAGACTTACTGTCACAGCAGTCACAGAACCTGGAACTCGCATCTTAAATCGATCATGCTACCCCAGATCTCGGTACTGAAACACAAGCCGCGTTAGGTGACACTTTTCTCTCAGCTTCAGGCTGTGATGGCTTCGGTTACACATCTTGAGGCTGCAGTGGATGGGCACCACTGTTGTGGGCCGGCAGTGGGGATCCAACGGACGTGCAGCGCGTTAGAGCCCTCCGATCGGTCGTCACTGGTGGCCAGCCCAGTTACTTCTCGCACTGAGGTTGATCCCTGATCTGTGGTCGAGTGGGAGGTCGCCGCAGGGTGAAGCAGGAGGCGAAAGACTTCCCAGGCAGCCGCACGTAAGGCCTCCCCGGTTTGTCTGACAAACAGGTTCCAGGTTCTGTCTGTGGCTGACACTGTCGCTGAGCCAGATGTTGTCTGCTGTCCTGTTCCTGAGAAAACCACTCAGTCTGCTAGATCTGGGCAATAACAGAGGGTGGTATTATTGGTAGTCGGGATGTCTAACGCTAGGCGCGTTATTGGGCCCCTTAGGTACTTGGCTGACAAAAATGGTAAGAAAGCCAATGTGGACTCCCTGTGCATACCGGATGGAATCATTCCAGATGTGGAAAGGGTCCTCCCGGACGCCACGAAGAGCACACGGTGCAGCCAACTGCAGGTGGTTGCTCACGTCGGTACCAGTGATGTGTGTCACTTTGGATCAGAAGACAATCTCTCTGGCATCGATCGGCTAACGGAAGAGGTAAAGGCTGCCAGTCTTGATTGCAAGATGAAAGCAGAGCTGACCATTTGTAGCATAGTCGACAGGACGTACTGCGGACCTCTGGTACAGAGACCAGTGCAGCGTCTGAATCAGAAGTTCAGACGCTTCTGCGACCGTGTAGGCTGCAGATTCCTCGACTACCGCCAAAGGGTGGTTGGGTTTCTGGATCCGCTGAATAGGTCAGGTGTCCACTATACGCAGGAGGCGGCTACACGGGTATCATGGGTGGCGTGGACTGGGCGTTTTATTAACTTAGAGGGTCTCGGGAAACACAAGTAGGGCTTCAGCCATAAAAGGAGCAGGCTGAACACAGGAAGAACGCAGATAAAGGAGCCATGGGTATAACAGTTGTAAAATGTCGTAGCTGTGTTGGGAATGTACCAGAGATCCCAGCGCTAATAGAAAGCACTGATGCTTAAATCGTTATAGGCACTGAAAACTGTCTGAAGGCGGACATAACCTCAGCCTAAATTTTTGCGAAGACCTAACGGTGTTCCGAAAGGATAGAATTAACACGGTTGAAGGTGGCGTGTTTGTTGCTGTTAGAAGTAGTTTAACGTGTCGCGAAATTGAAGTAGCTACTTCCTGTGAGTTAGTATAGGCAGAGGTTGTTATTGGCAAACGGAATAAAATAATAATTGAATCCTTTTGCCGACTTCCCAGTTCAGATGATACAGTTGCTGAAAGGTTCAAATAAAACTTGAGTTTTATTTAAAACACGAAACCGAGTTATACGATAATAGTTTGTGGTGACTTTAGTTTACTCTCGATATGTTAGGCGGAAATATATATTTAATTCCGAAGGTACCCGTAAAACATCATCCGAAATTGTGCTAAACGCATTCTCTGAAAATTATTTCGAGCAGTTAGTTCATGAGCCCACGCAAATAGTAAACGTTTGTGAAAACAAACTATATCTCTTAGCAACAAATAATCCTGAGTTAATAACGAGCATCAAAACCGATTCAGGGATTAGTGAACACAGGGTTGTCGTAGCGAGATTGAATATTGTAATCTCCAAATCCCCGAAAAATAAGCGAAAAATATACCTATTCAAATAATCACATAAAAATTTACTTGACGCCTTCCTGAGAGACAATCTCCACTCATTTCAAATTAATAACATAAGTATGGACCAGATGTGGCTTAAATTCAAAGAAATAGTATCGGCAGCCATTGAGAGACTTAGACCAAACAAATTAACAAACGACGTAGCCGATCCCCCTTGGTACATAAAACGCGTTAGAACACTGTTGCAGAAACAACGAAACTAACATGCCAAATTTAAACAGACGCAAAATCCCCAAGATTGGCTATTTCTTACGGAAGCTCGAAATTTAGCGCAGACGTCAATGCGAGATGCCTACAACAGTTTCCACAACGAAACGTTGTCTCGACACCTGGGAAAAAATCGAAAGAGATTCTGGTCGTATGTGAAGTATGTTAGCGGCAAGAAACTATCACTGCCTTCTCTGCATGATAGCAAAGGAGATACTATCGAAGACAGTGCTGCCAAAGCAGTGTTACTAAACATAGTAATTTGAAACACCTTCACAAAAGTAAACGAAGTAAATGTTCCAGATTTCGAATCAAGAACAGCTGCCAACATGAGCAACGTAGAAGTAAATATCCTCGGAGTAGTGGAGCAACTTAAATCACTTAACAAAATCAAGTCTTCTTGTCCAGACTGTATACCAGTTGGGTTCCTTTCAGAGTATGCTGATGTATTAGATCCTTATTTAAGAATCAAATACAACCGTTTAGTCGACGACAGATCCGTACCCAAACACTGTAAAGGTGCACAGGTCACACCAATACTCAAGAAAGATAGTAGGAATAATCAACTAAATTACAGACCCATATCGTTAACGTCGATATGTGGCAGGATTTTAGGACATATATTGTGTTCGAACATTATGAATTACCTCGAAGAAAACTAACTGTCTATTGACACACAGTCAACATTGTTTTAGAAAACATCGTTCACGTGAACCACAACTAGCTCTTTATTCACATAAAGTGATGAGTGCTATTGACAAGGGATTTCAGATCGATTCCGCACTTCTTGATTTCCGGAATGGTTTTGACACTGTACCACACTAGCGGCTCGTATTGCAATTGCGTCTTACGGTATATCGTCTCAGTTATGTGACTGGATTTGTGATTTCCTGACCGAGGGGTCACAGTTCGTAATAACCGACGGAAAGTCATCGAGTAAAACAGAAGTGATTTCTGGTGTTCCCGAAGGTAGTGTTATTGGCCCTTTGCTGTTCCTTATCTATATAAAGAATTTGGTAGACAGTCTGAGCAGCCGTCATCGGCTGTTTGGATATGAAGCTGTCGTTTATCGACTAATAAAGTCATCAGAAGATCAAAACAAACTGCAAAACAATTTATAAAAGATATCTGAATGGTGCGAAAAGTGGCAGTTGACTCTGAATAACGAAAAGTGTGAGGTCATCCACATGAGTGCTAAAAGAAACTCGTTAAACTTCGGTTACACGATAAATCAGTCTAATCTAAAAGCCGTAAATTCAACTAAATACCTAGGTATTACAACTAAGAAAAACTTAAATTGAAAGAAACACACAGAAAATTTTGTGGGGAAGGCTAACCAAAGACTGCGTTTTATAGTCAGGACACTTATAAAATTTAACAGACCTACTACGGAGACTGCCTGCACTACGCTTGTCCGTCCTCTTTTAGAATACTGTTGCGCGGTGTCGGATCCTTACCAGATAGGACTGATGGAGTACATCGAGTAAGTTCAAAGAAAGGCAGAACGTTTTTTACCATCGCGAAATAAGGGAGAGAGTGTCACAGAAATGTTACAGGATTTGGGCTGGAAATAGTTAAAAGAAAGGCGCTTTTCGTTGCGACGGAATATTCTCACGTAATTCCAATCACCAACTTTCTCCTTCGAATGCTAAAATATTTTGTTGACACCGACCTACATAGGGAGGAACGATCACCAGGATAAAATAAAGGAAATCAGAGCTCGTAGTGAATGGTATAGGTGTTCATTCTTTCCGCGAGCTATACGAGATTGGATTTGCGAAGGTGGTTCGCTAAACCTTCTGGAGGCACTTAAACGTTATTTGCAGAGTATCCATGTAGATGTAGATGTAGATATAATATATCATTTCACTGTTGGTCACAACGTGTTGCGGATTTCACGGTTCTATGTGCCTCCACTGAGTCTAGTGTATCATGCCTTTTTGGCCAGAAAGTTTTAACGTAATGTCAAAAGTGCAATCCAAAAGCTTACTGGATTAGAACATCGGCCGTGCTGGCCTCTACAGACTGACTGCTTGTTAAAATTAAACGTTCAAAATATTTACAATTGGGGCACCGAACTTTTTTTCCCGCTGCTGCACACCTCCCTTCTTTCGAAAGATCTCCCGAATCTTCCTAGACGAATCTTTAATTAAAATTACTCTTAACCATACGAATTCTGTGCTGTGCTGGTGGCAACACCCATTTGCTGCCGTGAGATGTCCCATATGAGTTTCTCCTTTATACACTTACTCTCAAAGTGCGGTTTCCAGGACCTAACTACAATACAGTCCTCAATCTAATGTTTATGCTACCTAGAATGGAGATTCTACTTCCGTCAGTTGTTCCATGGCCTATGCCGGTTAACAAGTCGGCTGGGAACTGGTGTGCAGGTTGTTCTGTAAACTCTGTCCCCTTCTGCTTTTATTACAGAAATAAAATATGCTAATACCTAGTAGAAGCAGTCACAACTGGTGGATGAAATAATTATCTATATAACCTTGTGCAGACGATTGTGTACATCTGCTCTATTAAAATTTTCCTCTGCTGTAATTACATAAATTTGTCTAACGAATGCATAAGTTCAGGGTTGAGGGTGCCTTTAAGGTGAGCTAAATTCTCGAAGGCTTATGCCCCTGAAGTCCCTTCCGGCCATTACTGACATCACAAAATCGTCACCTGTGGAAAGGAACCGTCCATCACCGCACTCCTTCCAAAGAGAGTAGCTAACGACAAGCAGAAAGAAGAAACAATAGTAAGAAGATCCTGACAACAACACTATAGTAAGAAAAGAAAAATATATGCTGCAATGATACGAAAACACTAAATCCACCCGAACACAACCCAAGGCACAGGAAATAATCTAACAACATAATTAATTACGTGACCTCAAAGTATAAGGCATGCTTGTGCCTCGAACTGTCTAACGGATGAGGTTCCCTCATTCTGCCTACTACAGCCTATCGTACCGTGTAGACAGGTAACTGTGGCACAGCATCAAAAATACACTTAAATGGTTTCACCAGACTGATGAGCACGACAGACATTTTGGTAGGAAACTGTACCTTTCCGCTAACCGGCGAGTTCATCTCCACGACCAGATATGGTCCGTGATATTTGATCAAGATCTTCTTCGTCTTTTCTTCTGGTGTACTGGGATTAGTGACCAATACCCACTGCCGTACGCGGTACTGTGGTAATCTGCCCATTAGCCTATTCGGCGGTTCCTGGCATACCACAGCCTTCGTGATCGCCTTTTGTACGTTTCTCCACACCTCCCGATTTCTTCGCACAAACTTCTTCACTGGTTCGCAGTTGGCGCCTAATTTAGGACTTAAAACGTCAATTTGGGACGGCATTTTCGGCCCGTATACTACCTCAGGTAGTTACATGACTGTTCCCGTGTGGACCTTCCAGTTGCACGAGCAAATTATATATAGAAAATAGATAACCCAGTCGTCATTAAAGCTTAGCATTTTGCGAATGGTCTTACGGTAGCGCTCCATTCTACTTTGGGTTTGCTTGTGAAACGGGCTCTTTCGTAACTTCCGAGTACGCAACGCATGCCACATTTTCTCCGCAGGTTGCTCTTACCCTGTTCCACTATTAAGTTATCGGGTCTCCAATCTCCAATAACCAATTGTTAACTAATACTAGTGCCACAGTACTGGCCTGTTGATTTGGAATTGGTATCATTACTATATATGCGAAAAAGGTCAATGACCGTAAGCATATACGTACAGGTGTGGATAGCAAATGTCGAGCTCAAGCATTTAAAATGGCTTCAACGCCTCTGTTAACCTCAGCGAAGAGATTCTCTAGTGCAAAGTATCCTCTCCCTCAGCGCATGGTACACATCCAATGACATATTCCTCCAAGTCACTGGTGGCCGAGCGGTGCTAGGCGCTTCAGTCTGGAACCGCGCGACCACTACGGTCGCAGGTTCGAATCCTGCCTCGGGCATGGATGTGTGTGATGCCCTTAGGTTAGTTATGTTTAAGTAGTTCTAAGATCTAGGGGACTGTTGACGTCAGATGTTAAGTCCCATAATTCTCAGAGTCATTTTTCAACCTCCAAGTCACGCTGCCGGTGCCTCCACAAAAACCATTCTGCAATAAGCCTATCTGTTGCTCGTCGGCCATCAGCAACAGACAACAGCTGGTCATGAGCCTGTTGTAGACCTTCCTTTTGAAGAACTGTCGGGATCACGATACGTGGTCCCCATTTCGGGACTCTGTACAACAAATCTTCAAGTATGATATCGTGCGGCTGTGACTTAAAGGTCTGACAGTCTTTATCGTCTGCCTGTGCTCCCTGCTGTTCCAATAAACTCTTGTCCAATACACTAAACATGGCTATATTGCGAATTAATTTATCCGCATTCGTGTGTCTTATTCCCAACAAACTCGTAATTAAACTCACTATACTTGAGAGCCCAACGTGGCAAACGAGTAGAGGGATCTTTTAGACTAAACAATCAGTTCAGTGACGCATGATCAGTCACATCTTTAAATCTTCTACCATTCAAAAAAACATCAGTAATGTGTAATATCACATATGACCGTTAACATTTCCTTTTCGTTTGTTGAGCCGTTACTTTACGCCTTATTAAACCGCCACGATACATAAACTACTGGATGCCCCTGTCCATCAAGCATCTGACCCAAAATACAGCCGATTGCCTTATTTGATGCATCATAAGAGAGGCTGAAATCTTTGTCAAAATCTTGAATAACTAATACAGGAGGGGAAATCATTGTCTCCTCCAATTTCTCCAATGCTACCTGACACTCCAGCATCCACTGAAACTTTACTCTGTTTGTGAGTTATCTGGTTAAGAAAGTTATATATTCTCAAAAACGTAAATTTCATCTGATTTTGATGGTGTTCCCGATAGAGTTCTAAAGATTTGTTTATATATAATAAGTCTGGTCTTGTCTGAAATATGCAATGTGTTGTGGACTGGCAAGACAGCCACTCCTCTATGACGGGTAGCCGAAAGGCACGCGTTTAAGCTCACGCAGGCTGGCGTGAGGTCTGGAACAGGACAAGGGGGTGAGACTAGCAAAAAAGGCACGTAGATTCTGGAATACTTAACTTTAATCCATAATTGGTGAACATCGGTCTGGCGGTACATGCATCACAAGATAAATAGCAAATGATAATGGCGCCTTGCTGGGTCGTAGCAAATGACGTAGCTGAAGGCTATGCTAACTATCGTCTCGGCTAATGAGAGCGTAATTTGTCAGTGAACCATCGCTAGCAAAGTCGGCTGTACAACTGGGGCGAGTGCTAGGAAGTCTCTCTAGACCTGCCGTGTGGCGCCGCTCGGTCTGCAATCACTGACAGTGGCGACACGCGGGTCCGACGTCTACTAACGGACCGCGGCCGATTTAAAGACTACCACATTGCAAGTGTGGTGTCTGGCGGTGACACCACACAATGCGTGACTAACTGAAGGTATTTTTACAGAGAGACTGAAATATCGCGTTGTTAAGTTCCTCTTTAAGAAATGTAATAACATAGGTGTCAATAGGTTCAAAATGGTTCAAATGGCTGTCAGCACTATAGGACTCAACTGCTGTGGTCATCAGTCCCCTAGAACTTAGAACTACTTAAACCTAACTAACCTAAGGACATCACACACATCCATGCCCGAGGCAGGATTCGAACCTGCGACCGTAGCAGTCGCACGGTTCCGGACTGCGCGCCTAGAACCGCGAGACCACCGGCTGTCAATAGGTACCGACCTGTTTCGCTGCTGACATCAGGTGATTTGTTACGGAATAGTATCTCACTTTAGTAACAATAATATCCTCAGCAAACCGCAGTTTGGCTTTCAGACGAGTTGCTCTACTGAGGACGCCATTTACATACTAACTCACCAAATTTTAAAAACGTTAAATGATAAAAAGCACCTGTTGGTATTTTCTGCTACCTATCTAAGCCGTTTGACTGTGTGAATCACAGTCCTGCCCTAGAGAAATCGCAGGTTTATGAGTCTTGTGACATAGAAAATCAATCGATAATGTCATATGTAACCAAATGAGTGCAAAAAGGTGTACTTAATGATTCAAACAGCGTAGTCCAGGGACATGATTCCCGAAGCTCAGTCTTTGTTCTACTATTGTTCCCTATATATGTAAACGATCTTTGGTCTGATAGCCAACAAGAAGAAATAGTTCTTTTTGCACATAACGCTAGTATTACAATCAGTCCAAGCATACGCAAGAAACAGATGAAATGGTAAACGATGTTTTGAAAAGTATCATTAGTTTCCCACGAATGGTCTCACACTCAATTTTAAAAAATCACAGTATATTCAGTTCTGCATATCTGTGGGCACTACATCAGAGGTCAAGGTAACAAGTAGTAAGGAAGTAATGAATAGGGTGAAACTTCAAAATTCTGATGTGTCAGTACTGATGAGCATTTAAACTGGAAAACGTACATTTCGGAATTCCTAAAACAACTTGGTTCAGACACTTTTGCAATTAGAAGCATTGCAAATCTCAGGGAGAGGCCAATTAGTAACTTTTTTGTATACCACACATTTCAGTAACGTCGTATGGGATAATGTTCTAGGGCAATTCATCTTTAAAGAGAAAACTCTTCATCGCTCAAAAACGTGCTGTACGAATAATATGTGGTGCTCACCCATGATCATCTTGCAGTCATCTGCTTAAGGAGCATTCTGAGCATTCCGACAGACAGTAAAGTAAAATTCGAAAACAACCTGAAAAAGTTTCTTGTTGACACCTCTAATCTGTCAAATAATTTCTATTTTAATTGGTGGACATGAAGTACTAACTCATATCTGTATATTTTATAGTTATAAATGATTACCAAGTAGCCACCTTTACAAATAAATTTGTGATGTGTATTTGTAATGACTCATCACACATCATTACTATTTGTTGTACAAAATGATCCATGAAACATGAATCTAGCTTACTAACTAATGTGTTCAAAGGTTCAGTTGTATTCACCAAATCCCTTACGAATTTACTATAGTGGTTTTTCAAAGCGACGAACGACTGCATCTGCTTGTCAAATGAGCTGAGTTAACCTACTAAAAGCATCCTACAATCGTCTCACACGTTTCAGTATAACCGCTGAATACACTGTTCAGTCATTCAAATAGATCATGTGTGGACCTTAGGTTTTAACCCTCTTAAAACTCCATTCAATAACCGGTAAAAAGTAGCAGGAGCGTTTTCCAAACCGAATGACATCCGCTTATATTGATAATATCTGCATGAAGCGGTAATCGCTATCTTTGGCCTATGCTCAAGTGCTACTTCCAACTGATGATAAATTTGGAGATCCTCTGCAGTAAAGAAACGACACTCAACACTTATCCAAAATATCCATAAAATTAGCGGTTGGATAAGCATCTACCATCTCAGAAAGCATGTATTCCTTGGTTCCATCCAATGATTTATTAGCGATGATTACGACATGTGTACTTCAGGGACTGTTACTTCATTCTTGACCTCATCTCGCAGTTGCTGTTCCATGAACTCATCTATTAATGTCTGTAAATGTCTCGCTGTACGAACTATTTGCTGTAAATTGGTGTACTACTCCAAATGTATACAGTTCTGAGTTACTAGAGTCGCTGGCCACACCCCATCTCTACAAAACAAGTCTATAAATTTCAATAATACTTTTTACACGCTTGCTTTTTTATCCTACAAGTGACACAGCTCCTTGCGTAATGCTTGCTTATGATTCCTATCCAAACCCAACCTATCGATGTATTCTTCTTCTAGTATTGTCATTATACCTTTGGACAGATTAACTCCAACTCTCCCAAAATTATCTACGCTAACTGAAACACTTATACTATCCATTAACATTACTCAGTGCGCCACGCTTCTGCAAACAAAACAGTATGAAACGTCCAACTCTTCATTAGTAGAGAGAGACCAAACCTCATACAAGATCCCACAAGACAACTCAGTACCCACTGAAACCCACACTTTTTTTCCGATACCTGCCGGTATTTTATCCTGATGATCAATCTTTAACGAAATCGACTGGCATCACCTTCACGATATGTGAGACTTGCGACGTCGCTTCTTTTGCAGTTGTACTACCAAAGGGAAACAAAGTTTCACTGGGCTCCAGCGAACACTGACAAAGGTCAATCTTTGCACAATATTTGACCAGAAGATCTGTCCTTGAATCACTGAATATCCTTCACCCACATATGGCAAAACTTCCATACGCTCTGTAAACTTAGTTTCCGCAATGGTAAACTCACGATCCCAACGACTCCACACTCCTAAGTCAACCCCATGTACTGAGACGTGGGAATTAGGGAAAGCAGGAAAGGGTGTGGACAGGGAGTAATTAGCTATCTTTCGTTGCACAGAAAACACATATATTTTATTCTCTAAAAAAACAAGACTGTCAACAATCATTTTAAGGATTTTACTAAATTGGCGGCTGAAAATTTTATTAGAAGACTCGTAAGTTATTGTCGACTGAAATTCAACAAGCAATGTTACACACAATCAACGGCCGAAGTCCTGATTATCAAGGTTCAAAATTATTCGTCGGCTGAAGGCGAAAGCAGTTTCAAAAATACACCACGGCTTAAGGCCTGAATTACAAATGAGGAAGGCAGTTACACATTAACAAATACTAAGATATTTTCTTCTTCACAATCAAACGGTAACAAGCTATAGTAAAGGCTGAAGGCCTTATTAAGAAAAAATGGAAAATTATGGGTCGGCTGAAACCCACTAACAATGTAATACAAAATGAAAGGCTTATGGCCTGATTAATAAGGTTGAAAATTTTTCGTGGGCTGAAGGCCACAAGGAATTTCAGAATACACAAGGGCTGAAGGCATGAATTACAAATAAGGTGGACAATTATTCTATAAAATACTAAAACCGCTTCTAATAATCTTAATAACCTGTAACTAGCTATAACGACGGCTGAAGGCATCACCAAAACAGGATTGAAAATTATTTGTCGGCTTAAGGCCACAAGCAATGCTACAAACAATTAAAGGCTGAAGGCCTGATTAAGAAAGGATTCAAAATTATTGGGGACAGAAGGCGACAAGCATTTTTCAGAATACTCAATGGTTGAAGGCCTGAATTACAAGTAAGGAAGGCAGTTGCATATTAAACCTTTTTGAAACAACCTTAACGAACTGTAGCAGGCTTTAGTGATGGTTGAAGGCCTTATTAAGAGAAAATTAAAAACAATTTGTCGGATGAAGGCCACAAGCAATGTTATAAACAATTAACGGCTGAAGGTCGGAATTACAAGTGGGGAAGGCAATAACATGTTAAAACATTAGGGTAAATTTTAAACAATTATGGCAAATTCTCCAAATAAGACGGAGTGATCCACAGACAGTGCTCCCTGGATCGACCAGAGGAAGGTGACTACAGCTGTGTAAGCAGTGATACAGGCAGCCAAGGGTTGTACTCACGTAACAGGACGGCAACTCACACTAGGGGTAGCTTAAGCACCCACCGACCGACTAACCAATCCGCCTATCGTCCGATCACCGGTGCAACGATGGAATATTTTTAAACAATGGCGAAGAGATGGACAGCACCACGTCTTCAGAACCATACCCAAGGCCGAAGGAAACACTGGAACCAAGGTATACTTCCCAAAAACATATTCACAGTACAGTTCAACAGGTTGTCGAATTACACGCATTGTCGGACAGCATCAACACGAAAAGGAAGGGTACACTGCCAGGAAAGTAAGCTAACCTCCAGGGCAGGTAACTGGGGCGTTAGCGGCCACATGGCAGAAAATACCGCTGGTTGTACATCACTAATAAGGATAATACTAAACCGAAACCAACATCAAGGAGTAGAAGGCGGCTAATAGCATCCGCCAACCTGACAGACTCCACTTGTTGCGGTTGGTCTCACCGACCCTGGGAGCAGCAACACGCAAACAACAGCGAGATCTCAAACAGTGGAGGTTTCAGTACTGGACACAGGTCACTCAACTTCAAATGTCCTGGGTTCGGTCGTCGGCTACAGCCCCTCGGTCTGACAGTGCCTGCACGCCACCATCGGTCCCGGCCTGCCATCGCGCTGCGGACCTCCTCGCTGCTCCGTTCGAAGCCGAACTGATGTCCGTTCGCCACCCTTACCAAATCCAGTATGCAGACAGCATTAAAATAACTGCTCATTCAAAACCACAAGATACACACGGCTCCTGGAGAACAATTCCACCAGCAACTAACAATACTAAAACCAGTCACTGTGAAACAACACGGACGAATTATAAGTTGGCACCAACACAGAGAAGCCAGAAGCCGTCGAAAGACCAAATGCACTTCGTCCGCTGCGACGACCGACAGAACGACCAACCAACGGTCGTCCACACTCAAGTCAGGCACAGGAAAGATACCAGTATAAATTATGTACTGACAACTTATTGCCATGAGGTCACTTCAACGGGCGGACACACACACACAAACACACACAAGTGAAAGTGGCACTACTAGAATATCACGGTCCATTCAACTAAAACTCTCTGAATCCGGTCCTTGACGTGGTCGTGCACTCTCGCGTGGGCGGGCCGGGACCGATGGTGGCCTGCAGGCACTGTCAGACTGAGGGGCTGTAGCCGACGACCGAACCCAGGACATTTGAAGTTGAGTGACCTGTGTCCAGTACTGAAACCTCCACTGTTTGAGATCTCGCTGTTGTTTGCGTGTTGCTGCTCCTAGGGTCGGTGAGACCAGCCGCAACAAGTGGAGTCTGTCAGGTTGGCTACTGCTATTAGCCGCCTTCTACTCCTTGGACAGTGCATGTGTGTCGCCAGCGGTCGGGCAAGTACTGGCTGTCCGGACCTCACTACTGCTCCGTCCCAACTCACTACCTCGACACACGACCACCCGGAAATACTAGAGGCTGCTCCAAAGATGGTACCACAGTACGTGCTATCAATAAGTGCTGCACGTCTCCCACTAAGTGCACTGAGAAACTTTCCGTCTGCGCACTAACTTCTCCAGTATTGCGACCTATCTGGACTACTTTCTGACAGTCGAACCATTGCGTTTCAGTTTAACAGTTGCCGCTCCAAAAGGTGCTTCCCGTTTTTCTCTTCGGATATTCAGATGCTTGGTGGCCCACTTCCCCACATGAGCAACATTCTGGTTGCTTACACCGTTTCTGCACATGGCCCTTGCGTCCACGCCCACAACATCTGACCTCAGAAGCGAATAGATGGTGATCTCCCTGCAGCTTCAGGAAAATATATTTTCTCCAATTGCGCCATAAATCTAAGAGATGCCGCCTCCTGCACTAACACTTTGCTCGCCTCCGCATTGTGGATAGGCACTTAGGTCTGAGCATCGGCTTTGCCAGTCCTGTCAGAAAGTGCTTCCACGACTCACTGCATTTCAGAGTCAGACTGCTGAGTTCTCGCAAAAAGATTTGTATGGTATTTTGTTTTTCGTAACGCTGAAGTACTTCAGCAGCCAACAGTTGAAACGACTGTGCTTTACTTAGGGTCTTGAAATGTTGCTCTTTGAATAATTAATAAAATATGCCCCAAACGTTTAATTAATGCTAAAAAAATTATTAATTATTTTAATTTCAGTAGAGAATTCTTAAAGAAAACATCAGAAATTAGCTTCCTCAGTTGATAGTAAACCCAGTATTTCAAATTAACTCCCTCACGTCCACACAATCGTAACATAACATATAAATATTAGTAATATTTTAGTCTTATGATATACCGCACATCTCTCGGCCTCTCCTATTAAACTATAGTCACACTTCGTATGACCAACTGCTCGTTGGCAGTGGTTGTAACATTATTAATGAAAACCGATAGACCTTCCGTTGTTCAGGTGTTTCCACACTATAGCCCGCGGGCCAACACCGGCCCACGAACACCATCTACGGTAACGCGCCGGACATGTATGGTACCCAGTCCACCGTAATGTTTTTTTTTATTGCAGTCGAATATTGCTTATAGGGTACCTCCCATAAGACGTGATTCGCACAATGAGTAGAAGAAAATGTAGTAAAACAACTAGCTTACCGAACGATGTTTCGCATATAGAGTCTGTTTGTTTTTTTCAGTCTTTAATGACTATTTCTAATAACATTTTGGAACAGCGATCAAAAAAGTTTCAAAAACTACCATATAGCCTGGATCGGTCTCTTTGGTCACTATAAATGAATAATTTGTAAGTCACACTTTTTCCTGTAAACTCTGCACAATAAAAGTAGAGCCTGCGACAGTGCTCTGTGCAGTCATCTGTAATGCCCGAGCTTCCGCGACGAGTTTGCCATTTCTCTCCAATAATGTTTGCAAGGTCTTTCTCTTCGTTGATGCATCGTAACCCTTTCCCAATCAGTATCTGTTTATGAATCGTTTTCTGATTTGTCGTCGTTTACTAACACGAATTCATTAAAGATTCAAATAAGGTAATTGCTATGCTCGCTACAAATTTTATTAACGATGAAGGTATGTCTCTTTTTCGACACATTTTGAAGCACAGGCGAGAACAAACATCTTTACACAAATTTCCTCTAAAACAGGATGTACTGTAGTACAAATAAAATATTACTATACTCTATTATAAAACTGTTTGAGTATCCGTTTTATTCGGAATGGAAAGAATTGACTTATTCTACATGGACTCCTAGCGATTACAAGTGTTTCTCTTACGAGGGTCAATTACCTGGATGTTCAGCGATGAATCCTGCACATCACGTGAAGTAACACTCCACGGTGCAAAATTTACAGTGCGAATAAACCATACAGAATACTTACAATAATGTGTTATTTTTATTTATTATCAATTAAGACAAACATTAACTGGCGTATATAAAGGAACTGATTGCTTCAAATCTAAGTACTGATAATATATTTCTTGAAAATTTACCATAACTAAGTGACATACGTGGCTTGGGGTCAGTGGAATGCACGCTACAGGGTGTAGCTGTCTCGGATCTGTCCTTGAAGCAAACGATTTGTGACAGTTCGTTGTCTCACTGTGGTGCTAAATGCTACTCAAATTGCTGCTACAGATGCAATACGACGATACAGAACCATAAGCCGAACACGATGGATTTTCCTCTCGGTAATGCCAAGTGGCCGTCTGGAGCCCGGCTCTTCTTGCGAGAGTACATTCTGCTGACCACTGCTGTCAGCAATCGTACATTCCTGTCAAGCCTTCCAGCAATATCGTAGAAGGAACATCCAGCTTCTCATAGCCCTATTACACTACCTCGTTCAAACTCAGTGAGGTATTGATAATGGCGTCTTTATCGCCTTAACGTCCGCCTCGGTAGCTGAGTGGTGCCGGCACGGTAGCTCAGCGTGTTCGGTCAGAGGGTTAGCAGCCCTCTGTAATAAAAAAAACTGAGTTATTCGATCAACAACGAACTCAAACGGCTGTCTTACGACGTCCGCCCCGAGCAGATGACGAACAAAAGCGAACAAAACGAGATTAAAAAAATAAATAAATAAATTTTTAAAAAAGTGGTCAGCGTGACAGACTGTCAATCCTAAGGGTCCGGGTTCGATTCCCGGCTGGGTCGGAAATTTTCTCCGCTCAGCGACTGGGTGTTGTGTTGTCCTAATCATCATCATTTCATCCCCATCGACGCGCAGGTCGCCGAAGTGGCGTCAAATCGAAAGACCTGCACCAGGCGAACGGTCTACCCGACGGGAGGCCCTATCCACACGACATTTCCATTTCCACCGCCTTAACGGCTGACATCAACTCACCACGTCCAATCTCAAACGTAACTAAAGCTCACGACTGTTACAGCGTTTATTTAAAGCACACCTGATTTGCATCCACACAGTGGCGCTACTAACACCACTCTTATGCAACTGGCGTTAAATTTTAATAGATATCATCTTTCACATGTAGAAACTTGCCTACGAACTTTCGTTTATGTCCCGCAACTTCTTTATGGCGTTGCGCTTTCTTTTCCGTCAGCGTAAAATGGAACTGTCCAACACTAAAATGGATCTTCTAATGGACCAGTTGGCTAAACTATTGCAATAGTTTCACGTATATGTCTATTAGCTTATGAATGTGGATTTAAAGCGAGATTTTGCTACGATTTTTTTAATTAAAATAGAGATGTGTGACTCCCTAATATCGAACAATGACGTCTGTGTGCAGGGAAACAGTGTTGTTATTGTAAGCAACGATAAGAATGTTTAACTTGGACGAGCTACAATTGTAAAGATATATACCAAATTTTAATGTTAAATCACAATCCCTTGAGTGAACATTCATCAGTAAAAGTTTTAGGTTTATGATATGCCCTGATACGCATCTAGTAGAAACTTTTCCGTCTCTCTAACAGCATTCTGCAACCGGTCTACTAGGGCAAGAACACATGGAAGTTGAGTGATGTTCAAATAAAGAGAAGCTTGTGAACTGTGTTCTGTCCGCCCATAGTTTTAATTGATAGTCTGTTAACTATATGGACAGGGAAGATTTTGCTTCCGTGGGGATCCACAGCCTCTAAGTGTTTAATAAAAGAAAATATTGTCCGTTGTAGACTGTACTGTATTTATTAAAATCGTGTTATTAGCTATTCTCGGCCGTGAGCCACAATCAAGCACATTTCCTATGTCATGTATTATATTTGTACTCATTACATTCTTTTATGTCACATACAAAAAAAACAGAAGTCGTACTCTGTCGTAAAATACTTGAAGAAATCGTATTCCATCGTAACATACTTTGAGTATGTGACCATGGAGTAAGACTTCTGGTTTTATGTACATGACATAAAAGAATGTGATGAACATGATATGTAGTACATTACTTAGAAAATGTACTTGATAATGGCTCACCGGAAATTAACTAACAGCACGATTTTAATAAAGCTCAATACAGCCTAAAACGGACAAGGTTTTCTTTTATTGTATGGAGATCATTAATACGGACTCAACCAAAGACGATATATTAAGTACTATTCAGAAGTGTTATGGTAAAGCTGGAGGGACATATTTCTCTCAGCCCAGAACAATGTTCTCCACAATACCGACAAATATTGATATTACCGAATTAGGAATGCTGTCAACAAACATGGCTACACTCCATACAAATACTTTCAGAAACGACTTCCTGACACTTAAATCAATACTCGATGTTAACAAATTTCTCTTCTTCAGAAACGCTTTCCTTTCCTTTGCCAGTCTACATTTTACATCCTCTCTATTTCGACCATCATCAGTTGTTTTGCTCCCCAAACAGCAAAACTCATTTACTACTGTAAGTGTCTCATTACGTAATCCAATTCCCTCAACATCACCCGACTTAATTTGACTACATTCCATTATCCTCGTTTTGCTTTTGTTGATGTACATCTTATATCCTCCTTTCAAGACACTGTCCAATCCGTTCAGCTGCTCTTCCAGGTCCTTTGCTATCTCTGACAGAATTACAATGTCATCGGCGATCCTCAAAGATTTTATTTCTTCTCCATGGATTTTAATACCTACTCCGAATTTTTCTTATTTTTCCTTTACTGCCTGCTCAATATACAGATTGAATAACATAGGGGAGAGGCTACAACCCTGTCTCACTCCTTTCCCAACCACTGCTTCCCTTTCATGCCCCTTGACTCTTATAACTGCCATCTGCTTTCTGTACAAATTGTAATTAGCCTTTCGCTCCCTGTATTTTACCCCTGCCACCATCAGAATTTGAAAGAGAGCATTCCAGCCAACATTGTCAAAAGCTTTCTCTAAGTCTACAAATGCTAGAAACGTAGGTTTGCCTTTCCTTAGTCTTTCTTCTAAGATAAGTCGTACGGTCAGTATTGCCTCACGTGTTCCAGCATTTCTACGGAATCCAAACTGATCTTACCCGAGGTCGGCTTCTACTAGTTTTTCCATTCGTCTGTAAAGAATTCGCGTTAGTATTTTGCAGCTGTGACTTATTAAACTGATAGTTCGGTAGTTTTCACAACTGTCTACACCTGCTTTCTTTGGGATTGGAATTATTATAGTCTTCTTGAAGTCTGAGCGTATTTCGCCGGTCTCATATATCTTGGTAGAATTTTGTCATGACTGGCTCTCCCAAGACAGTCAGTAGTTCTAATGGAATGTTGTCTACTCCCAGGGCCTTGTTTCGACTCAGGTCTTTCAGTGCTCTGTCAAACTCTTCATGCAGTACCGTATATCCCATTTCATCTTCATCTACATCCTCTTCCATTTCCATAATATTATCCTCAAGTACATCGCCCTTGTATAGACCCTCTATATACTCCTTCCACCTTTCTGCTTTCCCTTCTTTGCTTAGAACTGGGTTTCCATCTGAGCTTTTGATATTCATACGAGTGGTTCTCTTTTCTCCAAAGGTCTCTATAATTTTCCTATAGGCAGTATTTATCTTACCCCTAGTGAGATAAGCCTCTACATCCTTACATTTGTCCTCTAGCCATCCCTGCTTAGGCATTTTGCACTTCCTGTCGATCTCATTTTTGAGACGTTTGTATTCCTTTTTGCCTGCTTCATTTGCTGTATTTTTATATTTTCTCCTTTCATCAATTAAATTCAATATTTCTTCTGTTACCCAAGGATTTCTACTAGCCCTCGTATTTTTACCTACCTGAACCTCAGCTCCCTCACTACTTCATCCCTCAGAGCTACCCATTCTTCTTCTATTGTATTTCTTTCCACCATTCCTGTCAATTGTTCCCTTATGATCTCCCTGAAACTCTCTACAACCTCTGGTTTAGTCAGTTTATCCTGGTCCCATCTCCTTAAATTCCCACCTTTTTGCAGTTTCTTAAGTTTTAATCTACAGGTCATAACCAATAGATTGTGGTCAGAGTCCACATCTGCCCCTGGAAATGTCTTACAATTTAAAACCTGGTTCCTAAATCTCTGTCTTACCATTATATAATCTATCTGATACCTTTTAGTATCTCCAGGATTCTTCCATGTATACAACCTTCTTTTATGATTCTTGAACCAAGTGTTAGCTATGATTAAGTTATGCTCTATGCAAAATTCTACCAGGCGGCTTCCTCTTTCATTTCTTACCCCCAATCCATACTCACCTACTATGTTTCCTTCTCTCCCTTTTCCTATTCTCGAATTCCAGTCACCCATGACTATTCAATTTTCATCTCCCTTCACTACCTGAATAATTTCTTTTATTTCATCATACATTTCTTCGATTTCTTCGTCATCTGCAGAGCTAGTTGGCATATAAACTTGTGCTACTGTAGTAGGTGTGGGCTTCGTGTCTATCTTGGCCACAATAATGCGTTCACTATGCTGTTTGTAGTAGGTAACCCGCACTCCTATTTTTTTATTCTTTATTAAACCTACTCCTGCATTACCCCTATTTGATCTTGTATTTATAACCCTGTATTCACCTGACCAAAGTCTTGTTCCTCCTGCCACCGAACATCACTAATTCCCACTATATCTAACTTTAACCTATCCATTTCCCTTTCTAAATTTTCTAACCTACCTGCCCGATTAAGGGATCTGACATTCCATGCTCTGATCTGTAGAACGCCAGTTATCTTTCTCCTGATAACGACTTTCTCTTTAGTAATCCCCGCCCAGAGATCCGAATGGGGGACTATTTTACCTCCGGAATATTTTACCCAGGAGGAGGTCATCATCATTAACCATACAGTAAAGCTGCTTGCCCTCGGGAAAAATTACGGCTGTAGCTTCCCCTTGCTTTCAGCCGTTCGCACTACCAGCACAGCAAGGCCGTTTTGTTTAGTGTTACAAGGCCAGATCAGTCAATCATCCAGACTGTTATATATAAAACATTCTCGGTATTCTTGACGCGTCAGTTCTGGATAAAATCTCGAGCTTTCGACGATTACCTCCATCGTCGTCGTCAGGAGCTGACTGTCACTCACTGCTTTTTTTCCCCTTTATTGTAATTTTCATACCTATACAGATACATAGGTAGCCTGGCAGCAGCATCGTACACTGCTCTTCAGCCTTCGATTTTCCAATAATAAAAAACACTAAGAAGATACATAATACACTCCTGGAAATTGAAATACGAACACCGTGAATTCATTTTCCCAGGAAGGGGAAACTTTATTGACACATTCCTGGGGTCAGATACATCACATGATCACACTGACAGAACCACAGGCACATAGACACAGGCAACAGAGCATGCACAATGTCGGCACTAGTACAGTGTATATCCACCTTTCGCAGCAATGCAGGCTGCTATTCTCCCATGGAGACGATCGTAGAGATGCTGGATGTAGTCCTGTGGAACGGCTTGCCACGCCATTTCCACCTGGCGCCTCAGTTGGACCAGCGTTCGTGCTGGACGTGCAGACCGCGTGAGACGACGCTTCATCCAGTCCCAAACATGCTCAATGGGGGACAGATCCGGAGATCTTGCTGGCCAGGGTAGTTGACTTACACCTTCTAGAGCACGTTGGGTGGCACGGGATACATGCGGACGTGCATTGTCCTGTTGGAACAGCAAGTTCCCTTGCCGGTCTAGGAATGGTAGAACGATGGGTTCGATGACGGTTTGGATGTACCGTGCACTATTCAGTGTCCCCTCGACGATCACCAGTGGTGTACGGCCAGTGTAGGAGATCGCTCCCCACACCATGATGCCGGGTGTTGGCCCTGTGTGCCTCGGTCGTATGCAGTCCTGATTGTGGCGCTCACCTGCACGGCGCCAAACACGCATACGACCATCATTGGCACCAAGGCAGAAGCGACTCTCATCGCTGAAGACGACACGTTTCCATTCGTCCCTCCATTCACGCCTGTCGCGACACCACTGGAGGCGGGCTGCACGATGTTGAGGCGTGAGCGGAAGACGGCCTAACGGTGTGCGGGACCGTAGCCCAGCTTCATGGAGACGGTTGCGAATGGTCCTCGCCGATACCCCAGGAGCAACAGTGTCCCTAATTTGCTGGGAAGTGGCGGTGCGGTCCCCTACGGCACTGCGTGCATCCGTGCGTCGCTGCGGTCCGGTCCCAGGTCGACGGGCACGTGCACCTTCCCCCGACCACTGGCGACAACATCGATGTACTGTGGAGACCTCACGCCCCACGTGTTGAGCAATTCGGTGGTACATCCACCCGGCCTCCCGCATGCCCACTATACGCCCTCGCTCAAAGTCCGTCAACTGCACATACGGTTCACGTCCACGCTGTCGCGGCATGCTACCAGTGTTAAAGACTGCGATGGAGCTCCGTATGCCACGGCAAACTGGCTGACACTGACGGCGGCGGTGCACAAATGCTGCTCAGCTAGCGCCATTCGACGGCCAAAACCGCGGTTCCTGGTGTGTCCGCTGTGCCGTGCGTGTGATCATTGCTTGTGCAGTCCTCTCGCAGTGTCCGGAGCAAGTATGGTGGGTCTGACACACCGGTGTCAATGTGTTCTTTTTTCCATTTCCAGGAGTGTAGTTAGAGTGGCGGGGAAAAAACAGTAGACATACAAAAACACAAAACACGGAGCCGTTCACATTCGATGAAAATGACACTGAAACACGTTGGCACGGCGCACAATCACTGATGATTCGACAGCACAGGTTAACGTGGTAGTGTGACGGTGAACACGACGGCACACACACGAGAAACTGATGGCGATGATCTCCGGCGCGCGAATGTCCATGTAACGTGTGCGAGTCCGGGGACCTGCCAAGAGGGAAAGAGGGGTGAGGGGGAGGGAGAGAGGAAAGCAGAGATGCCAATGGCAGAGGAGATGGAAGGAGGAGTAGTGGGATGGGGGTAGGGGAAGCCTGGGGGAGGAGTCGAGAGAAAGGGAGGAGGGAGGGAAGGGGGAGAGAAGGGAGAGAGGGTGCCCAAACCAAACAAACACAGGAAGATGGAGGGAGGATCAAAGTTGGTAGGAGGGGCAGATGGAGGGGAGGAGGGCATCATCAGGGAGGGGGAGCTGGCGGAAGCCACCTTGGGAGAGGGTGTGGAGAGTGGAGAGATGGAGAGCAGGTGGGGCATGGAAGTACAGGTGCGGCAGTGGTCGGGGGTGGGAGAGGATGGGAGAGACCAGTGGATGAGGAGGATCGAGTTTGTGGGAGGTGTAGAGGATCCGTATCCGTTCGAGGAAAAGGAGGAGGTGTGGGAAGGGAATTAGGTCGTACAGGATCCGCATGGTGGAGGGGAGACAGATGCGATAGGCGAGGTGAAGAGCATGGCGTTCCAGGATCTGGAGGGATTTGTAAAAGGTAGGGGGAGCAGAGATCCAGGCAGTGTGGGCGTAGCAAAGGATAGGGTGAAAGAGGGATTTATAGGTATGGAGGATGGTAGAGGGGTCCAGACCCCAAGTTCGCCCGGAGAGGAGTTTGAGGAGACAGAGGCGGGAGCGTGCCTTGGCTTGGATTATCCGGAGGTGGGGGGTCCAGGAGAGGTGACGGTCAAGGGTGACAGCAAGGTGCTTAAGGTTTGGGGGTGAGAGCAATAGGACGGCCATAGATGGTGATGTAGAAGTCGAGGAGGTGGAAGGAAGAAGTGTTTTTGCCTACTATGATCGCCTGGGATTTGGCAGGATTGACATTAAGCAAGGTTGCACCAAGCGGTGAACTGGTCAAGATGGGATTGGAGAAGGTGTTGGGAGCGCTGCAGGGTGGGGGCAAGGGCAAGGAAGGCAGTGTCATCGGCGTACTGGAGAAGGTGAATGGGGGGTGAAGGCGGCGGCATGTCCGCCGTATACAAGAGGTACAGAAGAGGGGAGAGGACGGAACCCTAGGGCACACTGGCAGAGGGGAAAAAGGTGTAGGAATCCATGTTGTGGATGGTGACGTAGGAAGGACGGTGGGAAAGAAAGGATAGTGGCTATCAAGACGAATCCAATGATGTGTAACAGTCTTTGAAGGTCAAATAGGTGGCATGATCGTCCATTTACATTATTGGATTTGTCTCGATCGCTGCTACCGGAAATTAAGTACCAAACTATAGCATCCCCTTTAAAAAACAAAGTTTACATTCATATCTCTGACACGACCCCACCTAGCAAAAAAACCAACGTCATATTACGTCCCCCGTTGTCGCATGCAAATTTTGTTCCACAAACGTTTCAGCTCCTATCACACTTTCGGAGTTATTCTAGGTGGCAATAGTTAGTGACTCACCCTATATATATATATATATATATATATATATATATATATATATATATATATATTAGAATAACTCCGAAAGTGTGATAGGAGCTGAAACGTTTGTGGAACAAAAGTTGCATGCGACAACGGGGGCCGTAATATGACGTTGGTTTTTTTGCTAGGTGGGGTCGTGTATATATATGCTCCAAGATTTCTAGAAAAAATGGTTCAAATGGCTCTAAGCACTATAGGACTTAACATCTGAGGTCATCAGTCCCCTAGACGTAGAACTACTTAAATCTAACTAACCTAAGGACATCACACACACCCATGCCCGAGGCAGGATTCGAACCTGCGACCGCAGCAGCAGCGCGGTTCCGGACTGAAGCGCCTAGAACCGCTCGGCCACAGCGGCCTGCTCGAGATTTCTAGACAATGGGGAAACACTCAAGTCGTTGGCTTATCAAACAAGAATTGCAGCAAACACACTGAGGTGACCAACTTCATGAGATACCGATACGCACATATACAGATGGCAGTAGCATCACATACACGAGGTACAAAAGGGCAGTGCATTGACGGTGCTGTCATTTGTAACGGGTAATTCATGTAAAAAGGAGTCCAACGAGATTATGGACGCCTGACAGGAATTAACACACTTGGTACGTGGAATGGAAGTTGAAGCTAAACGCATGGAATATGCCATTTTGGAAATCGTTGGGAAATTCAATATTCCGAAATTCAAAGTGTAAAGAGTGTGCTGAGAATATCAATTTCCAGGCATTACCTTTCAGCACAGACAACGCAGTGGCCGACGGCCTTCAGTTAACGACCGAGAGCAGTGGCGTTAACGTAGACATGTCGGTGCTAACTGACAAGCAACAATGTGTGAAATAATCACGTAAATCAACGCTGGACGTACGACAAACGTATGCGTAAGGACAGTGCAGCGAATTTGGCGTCAATGGTCTACGGCGGAAGACGACCGACGCGAGTGCCTTTGCTAACAGCACATCACCTGCGGCACCTCTCCTGGGCTCGTGACCACGTCGGTTGGACCCTGGCCTGGTCAGAGGAGTCCCGATTTCAGTTGGTAAGAGCTGATGGAAGGGTGCGAGTATGGTGCAGACATCACGAAGCCGTGGACCCAACTTGTTAACAAGTCACTGTGCAATCTATGGGTGGCTATGTTATCATGGAATGGACTCTGATCCAATTGAACCGATCATTGACTGGAAATTGTTATGTTCAGCTACTTGTAGACCATTTTCACCAATCATGAACTTCATGTTCCCAAACAACGAGGGAATTTTCATGGACAACTATGCACTGTGTCATTGGGCCACAATTGTTCGCGATTGGTTTGAAGAACTTTCTGGACAATTCAGGTGAATGATTTGGCCATCCAGGTCATCTGACATGAACCTCATTGAACACTTATGGGTATACAATCCAGAAGTCAGTTCGTGCAGAAAATCCTGCACTGGCAACATCAAACATGGGAGGCCTTTCTTTATCTATCAATATGTAGTTTCCTGTCATTTTATCATAACAAATAGTATCTAAAACCACTGCTTTGCGAGAGATCCTCAATTTATTGATGCTTTGAAACAGCTTATTTTCATACCAAATCTCTACAAAGAAAAAAAAAACACCGAATACGAAGTTCAGCTTCATACAATATGGCGGATCCAAAGATCTGTTTCTGACGTAAAGACTATGTCGCATCTCATTAGCCGCGTTCCTCTCAACGAGACAAAGATCTGAAAGGTCAGATCCTTCATTTTACACTTTGCGGTGTAGTGAAACGTGCACTCCACGCTGTGAGGTCACCAGCATCTTGTCCGCCTGCGTTTTTACCTCCTTAGTAGGACGGCTTAATACTGGTGCCACAAGATTGGCATTCCCCTTGGGAAAATTCCAGGCTGCTGCTGAACCTATGAGCTACTAAAAGAACTAACTGAACACCCTTTCCCATACCACTATTTCGCCTATTATAACGTATACGCGCAATAAGTTAAGTTTCGTTATTCGCTATCACTCCTGGTGTTGCAGTTTTAATGGCCACCAGTGTACTTTATTTCTGAAGAAATACCATCCCTTCGCCTCATTAATCTAGCTAGCTCGTGGTTGCAGTTTTAGTGGCCACCAGTGTACTTTATTTCTGGAGAAATACCATCTCTTTGCCTCATTAATCTAGCTAGCTCGTGGTCTCGCAGTAGCGTTCTCGCTTCCCGAGCACGGGGTCCCGGGTTCGATTCCCTGCAGGGTCAAGGATTTTCACCTGCCTCGAGATGACTGGGTGTTGTGTCGTCCTCATCATCATCATTCATCCCCATTACGGTCGTAGGAAGGCAATGGCAAACCACCTCCGCTAGGACATTGCCTCGTACGCCGGTGCGGGTCTCCCGCATCGTCCCATATGCTCTGTCAAGGACTATGGGACCTTATCATCTTCATCAGTTTGAAGTGAAGTTGAAACTGAGCCATAGTCCTTCACCTCCAACACAGCACGATTAATATTCACTGTACTTTAAAACATTACAATTGGGTAGATTCCTACAGCTTTCTAACTTACTCAGCTGAAACTGACGTCGAAATATCTAAGCTGTAAGAGGTATGTTCGAAAAATTACGGAAATTTGTCCAAAAATTTTTTCTACGCTTACCCTTCACTCATTGTGCATGGTCTCCTTCGAAATACTCTCCCCCACAATTGATACCCCGCTCCCAACGCCATTTTCACTTCCGGAAGCAGTCTTGGTCCGCCTCTTGCTGGATCACTCGAAGCGCCGTCTGAAATTTTTCTTTAATCTCGTCTATCGCTGCAAATCTTCGTCCTTTCAAGGGTCTTCGAACGTTGGAAACAAAAAAAAGTCTGCAGAGGCCACATCTGGAGAGAACGGAGGATGATACAGTACAGCGATTTCGTTTTTTGTGCAATAGTCATGCACCAACAGGAACGAATCTGCGAGAGCGTTATCGTGATACAACATTGTCCGGCCACATTTCAAGACGTTTCCTTCTCACATTTTCCTGCAAGCGCAGCAACTCGTCCCGATAGTACAGTCGATTGACAGTTTGTCACTGTGGCATGAATTCATGGTAAACTCTTGTTTCAAAGTCAGAGAAAGCTGTCAGCATGGCTGTAACATTTGATCTGACCTGGAGAGCTTTTTTGATCTTCGAGAACCTTTCTCGGCCCATTGTGACAACTGACCCTTGGTCCCAACATCATAACCGTAGACACAATTATGATTCCCTCAAGGAACATCTCATTCTCATTTGCGCTATCGAAAAGCTCTTCACAGACTGCGAGACTAAGGTCTTTCTGGTCTTCACTCATGAGCCGTGGGACGAACTTGGCAACACGATGCACTCCACGGTGTTGTGTCAGGATTTCATGACATGATCCAACTGAAGCGTTACATTCTTCTGCAATCTCTCGGACAGTCAGTCTTCGGTTGGCTCGCACAGTTTCGTTGACGCGTGAGCGTCGTCGGTAGACGTCCAAGGGGCTTCTGAAGGGGTCATCTTTAACTTCCGTCCGGCCATTTTTAAACCGCGAGAACCATTTGTAACACCGCGTGCAGCTTAAGCACTCGTCACCGTAGGCTTCCTGCGCCGTTTGGTGTATCCCCGTAAAGCTTTTCTTGAGTTTCATGCAAAATTTAATGCAGATGCTTTGCTCCTCTAACTCTGCCATCTCGAAATTCGCAAACAGTGCGACACAACGTTCTACTCAATACCTCAGTGAACAACAATTAACAGACACACAACAACGAAACTTTCGGTAGTCACACAAACGCAGGGGTGTGCAGGGAAGCCAACCGCATTTCATTCCAACACACCATTGGCGCGAAATTACGAATGCTCCGGTTTTTTTTGTTTTTTTTGTTTTTTTTTTTTTTTAAACGGGGCTCTTGCTTATATTTTAAAAGGCAGTTAATCTACCGTGTTTTTATGTTTAACACCAGAAAATTACTTTTTTTCTATAATTTGAAGAATAATGAAAATATTCATAAATGACTTTAGACCGATATTTTAAAACTAAAAAAAGCATGTCCAGCACATTTAGAGTACATATTTATTGTTTCAGTTGCCTTAATATTTACAAGGAAGTAACATATTTAGAAAAATACTGTTTGAAATTAAGTCAAGCTTGGCCATATTTCCTTTCAGGCAGATATAGACTGAGTGGCATAAAAATTTATAAACGTCATATATCATACATTATGATTATACGTTACTGCACAATCTCACCCACTGAGCAACGTACCACATCTCGAGCATGCTACTGCATGCACTCCAGGGAAGTTCCGTGCACTATGCGTTCAAAACTTAACACCACTTTTGCGTAGCATAGGAAGCCACAGCGTTAAGTCCTACTTGCATCCCCACAGGATGGTTACAGTTGTTTTCATGAGTCGAAAAAGCAAATGCCTATTGACAAAGGTTGGGAATATAAATCTCCAGTGGACATTTCCACCTTATTTTTCCTTTTTTTCCCATATTTATTGGTGACCTGTGTAAACTGTAGGTACCACAGTCGAAATTCGTCTAGTTATTTGTTTCCTGAATAATAAAGTCAGAGCTACATCCGTAAAGGACAGCTGCCCAGTTACCAGGTGGTTCCCCAACATCAGACAGTATGAATGGTGCTCTCTACCATGAAGTGCTTTGCCTTCTCCTCTTCTTCGGTCATTTTCAATTTGTTAGGAAAAATAGCACATGCTAATTTAGAGGGAAGTGTTGCGAGACAGCAGCTGAGAAATATTTTGCAGCGGTTACTGTGTCTGAAGATATCAGTTAAACATAAACATTTATCAAGTATTACTTGTATGTAATCTTCGAGTGTATGTTTCGAAATAAATATTTGAGTTCTAATTCATTTAATACGTAACATAACTTCCATTCTATCAGTATCTGTTTTTGTGATGTGAAGTGTTCTCGTTATCGGACAGTTAGTAGGTCAGCAGTATCGGATGTCCTATAGTAGTCTTCAGTTATTTACCTCATGTTGACAGTTTTGTTTTGCCGATGTCAGCTTTAAAAAATGCAAAAAAAAACGGAAACAATGGAATCAGCAGTTCATGATCGAAGCTGTTAATGCAGTTAAGGAAAAAAAGATCTTCTTCTGTCGATCTGGGATTGGGACCTAGGGGCCTGTTCGGGCCACACCTCCTCTTCCTCGACTTTTTCACACTCCTTCTTAGAGAAGGATTGTATTCCATTGCTTATCGATTGATTTTCTCAGTTGACATACACAATACGTACTATTTCCAATCCTGCTTTCATTGGATTACTTTTTCAGTTAATGGCTGTACCAGCATTCTTGTTCTGTCTTCTCTTGTGGAGCCTATCACTGACCTAAGGGGCTTCATTTCTGATGTTGTCTTTGGTCTTTTGATCTTAATGTCCAGCTTTCTGCTCCATATAGTACTGTGAATAATGTCATGACTTTATAAAATTTCATTTGGGTTTCCCTTCTAGTTTTTACCCTTCAGTGTTCTTCTTACAGTTCCACAAATGTGTTGATAGGTGTTGATTTTTTTTTTATTTGTGTCTTCCACTTCTTCAAAAGTTCTGTCAGAGCCTAGATACTGCAAATGCTGGAAATGGGGCACCTGTTCTATTACTATGTTGTTCATGATTATCTTAGTAGGTACCTTATGAGAAGTATTTTCCTGAAAAGGTCATTGTTTTGGTTTTTGTTGTTGAGATATCTAGACTACAAATTTAGGCTTATATTGCTTAATCTATGTACCACTATCTGTAACTTGTCTTCACTGTCCCGTATGAATACCTAATCGTCAGCAAAAAGTAATGTACTTAGAAACATGCCTGACCCATTTCTTATACCTCGAGGTATCCTGTCCATCATCCACTCCCTCACCAGGTCATCGATGTAGCCTTCCTCACTTCCTGGTTGATCTACGTTTCTAGTGTCAGCTCTTTGCCACTGTCTAATCTTATTTTGGTGTTTTTGTATGAAACCTGCAACACTTTTATCAGGTGTCTGAGGAAACGTCTTTTCTCCATTATTAGCTAGAGATTTTTTATGCAGATGTGGTGAAATACCTTCCCAAAATCTATAAATGCTAATTGCATCTACAAATTGAATTCTCAGAGAGATACATAGAGCCTAAGCTTGATGAAAACGGACGAAACCATATTGCAATGAAACCTGGTTACTTACTGTACAATATATACAGTACATGTCGGCTCCCCTTATACAATTCTGTAGAATCATTTTTAATCACTGCTAAAGACAGCAAATAACCAATTTACACACAGTTAAGAAGTAAAGTTAGTTACTTTTTTCTGACGAAGAGCATTCAATTGGCTTGAGGATGCAATGTTCCGCCCTCAACGCATGAACATAACAGCATTTGGTATTGATGAAGCTTGCTGTTCGACGTAACTTAAGTCGAGGTCAAGGGAATTTGCCACATCTGTGTGTGATATGAGTTCAGTTTGAGTGTTCACCTCCTCCGAGCTGATCTGAATTGATGAGCCCTGCGCCACTGCTACAATGTCTTCTTCTCCGTACCCCTAGTGACCATTGTCGTCAACAGCAGTCCACTCCTCAACAGAGCTTTTTTCTATGTCTTCGCAGCCAGGGATTTTCTTGACTAATGGAAGTAGGTTACAGTCTTTCACTGGTGTAAAACCTGTTTCAACAAATTCCAATGTAGGCCAGAGGTTTTCCCATGATTTTTGTAATTCGCCTGTAATAGTGTTATCCCATGCTTCAGCCAACCTGTAAATTAGTTCTTTAATTGTAATTTTCTTACGTTTTTGCAGAATTCTGACTTCATTTTCATCTTCTTCAACTACGGTGTGAAGCAATATTTTTCTGTATTTTTGTTTAATGGCCTGAACACACCATGGTCCATAGGCTGAAGAAGTTACATACAGTGGCAAAAAAATGCTTTTACGTCTCCACAAACCAGTTTCGTTTCTTCTGGATGGGACGGAGCATTGTCTATAAGCAGCAGAGCACGATTAGGCGATCCGTTTTCTCTACTGAATTTTTGGGACAAACTGGTGCTCGAACCATTCCTTGAACAAGACGTGCTCCATCCAAGCTTTTTTTTTATTCTTGTAATATGCAGGAAGTGAGCTGATGTTAATGTTATTCTCCAAAAAGAGCCAATAAAACCGACTTTTTCTGGGAAGAAAAACGTTCATGTCCTCCCAAAAGCTTGAAATTGTGTTTATTACGCACATCCATATACAACAGAAGTATCTTTTGTGTACAGTATCTCAAGGATTCCTTTTTAGACATCTGTCTTTCATTTGCATAGTTTAAAGTGCCCCATCAGTAAATTACAAGTGTGATTCAACATTTGTCTCTCTTTTGCTGTATTTAACGTACCCTATCAGCAAATTACGAGCTGTTTCAAAAAGTAGGGTGAATCAGATGCACAAAGTCACTAAGGACCGGTACTTCTTACTTTTTCACGTAGTTATCATGGTTGTCCAAGCATTTGTTCCATCAGTTTACCAATCTGTTGATACTGATCAAATAAATCAAGGTGCAGGTCTTGGAAACACTTAACATCCTTGTGAACGTCAGCATTGATTTGTTGGAATCGAAGGTGACTAGTAAACACAATCAGACATCTACACACAGATAACACATTAATATGTTCATTTACAATATGAAAACTTAATAACTGAGAAGTGCATTATTTTGTTTAGCTGTAGGTTCTTCTGCCATACTGAGTCATAGAGAGTGAGAGTAATGTTCTTGATAGCAGCAAATGTCTTGAGTACTGACACACTCTGACAAGTCTCCTAATATCAGTAACGCTTAGTATCGTCATATCACTGTCCTCACTTCAGTCTTTCGTATTAGTATTGATAAATCTATACATGTACTGAATGTGAGATTGAAGCTCTGACTGTGGCTGCCTAAAAAGATGTGACTGCTATTCAGTCACACACAGTGAGATTATGTCAACTTAGCGTCCACTAGTGGAGTTCATGGGTTGTACCATTGGAGACAATGAACGGTGGAAGAGCGAGCTCGCCCATTGGTGTGCTGGGCGGAAATTTAAAAGCACCCTCTCCCATGTAACTGCGAGCAGCAAGTGGCAGACCAGGGGTGGTCGACGAAGATGCCTTTAATATCACTGACATTAATTCTGAAGTGGCGACCAGCCTGGTGTTTCTTGAACAGTCTGAAGAGATGAAAATCACTTGATGTGGGATCTGGGCTGTGTGGGAGGTGTTCATCTGAAACACCAAACTGAATTGCGCATGACTGAGACCATATGCTGTGGAATTTTGTCATACAGTGACAGAATACCTTGTGAAAATAATCCTAGTCATATTTTCTGAATCGCCTCCTGTGACCTGCCTCCTGTGACCTTTCCAGCATAACATAATATGGACCATTTCACACTTGTCTAGCAGCTGTCTTTTCAGCACTGTATACATGGCAGCTGCTGTTGTGATTTCACATTTATTCAGTTGCTGTTGTTCATGACACATCCCATTTTATTCCTTCCCTGTCTCTCAGTATTTAAATGGAATGTGGACAGTTTTAGTTTACCATCATTTAAATAGAAGAAATAGAGAACAGTATACAGTTGATTCATGCAAACAGCTTAAAAAGGAATGAATGTGGGACATTTCACATGCAATTTCGATAGCCCCTTAGCGATCCTGGAAAGTTCTTCCACTAAACTCGAATGAGTATATCATCAATTTCAGCAAACAATATGTCGGACATAATGGTAGGTTAAGATTTGACTTCAGCAGGGTTTGTAAAGTAGCAATTCTCTAGAACAATTTTTTTTGAAGACTTATTTACTCCACTCATTGTAAACATATGTTTGTAAATTATACAATAAAACATATTTAAGCGGTTGAACAACTTATTTACCAAATTCATTTTTTTAGTTATTATTCATGTTCTGAAATGTTCCACTGAATTCCCTGAATATATCAATCCACTCTTTTTGTGTAAATCCTACCCCTGTCATTTTCTGTTGTTTTGTCCCACAAAACTGACTGGTCCCTCAATAAACCAATTAATAGCCCAGTGTCTGTTTCCCAGGCTATGTGTAGGCTGATGAGAAGAAGTTATGAAAACAAAAAGAAGGCAAGTAACAGTAGAATTAATTAACCAACGTATGTGCTGTTGATGCCTCAAAGCATACTTTGCTGTGCCATGTCTGAAAGATGTAAAGGGGTCATTGTGTAGTGAGGCCCCAGTAGCCCCATGCATTACCATACTAATAGCATAGCAGCTATCCACTGCTAAGGTAGATTACAATTTTTATATGCAAGTTTAAAACCTGGAATTTAGTTTTATGTGACAGTTTACTTGCTACAGAGACACTATAATTTTTCAGAATGTAAAATTCAGTTCTCTAATAGCTGGTTTTGGTGTACTATTTAAAAAACTTAACAGAAGTATGTGCTTTTGTATCGCAAAAGTAAAATACTGTAGGCTTCATTTAGTGCAATAATATCGACAAGTAACATGTGAACCATTAAAATTCAATGTTACACAATTTAAATTTTCAAATGATTTACACCTTAACTCTCAGTTTCAATGTGGGATTTCCAGAGACCACATGTCATAGTACGCATTCCAGAAAAGTAGCCTGATGAGTTACAGGTTAAAAACGTTACTGCACAATTTCTCTTGGTAACCTCTTCCTATATCCATTATGCTAGTTTTTTAATATAAATGGCTGTTTTGCAAACCAGCACACCATATAGTAACAGGCTATGAACTTTTGAATAGTAGATGCATTTTTACAGCAATCGTTAAACATTTTTTTGTTGAATAGCTCAGCATGTCTTCCTAGTGAAAAAAGTACATACTCCTAACAAGTTTCTGTAAATATCTGTTCACTGCTAGATTGTCCCAATTTTTGTACTTTATAGTTTCTTATCTCTATAAAACTAATACATGCTGTGTTTTTACCATTGATCGCCATAAATTTTTCTCCAAAGCTTCTTTCTGGTTTCTTGGAGTCGTTTTGCTGTAAATCAGCTTTTTATGCCCTTTGATAAAAACGCTAGGGTCATTTGCAAACAAAGCTGGTTCTGCAGCTAATAAGGGCTTGATAAGTAATTTATAAAAATCAAGTATAACAGGGGCCTAATAAAGAAGCTTGATGTATTCCATAACTAACTTTCATACATCCTGGAAACGAATTTATATTATCATGTTCCTACCATGTGTTGACTTCCAGAAAGATAAAACTTAAATCAGTAGAAGATAATGCCCTGGATAATATAACCATATAATATCTTATTTATGAGGTTGTGGTCGATCAGATTAAATACTTCAGATAAGTACAGAAACAGCCTACAAGTTAATTCATCTGTGTCTGTAGCATCTAGGATTTGCTTCAAAGAGTTAAAGACTGCTGTTTTAGTGTGGAACTATTTTGAGCAATCACAAATACGTTTATTCTAACACTTAGATAACTTTTACTTTAGAAAACCTAAAAAAAAACTGACCACGTGCACATATTGGAACATTATTAAACAGGGAATAAACACAAATTCACATGTAAAGCCCTTTAGACCTGCAGAGGAGATTGGTGACCTTTATATCTGATTAGATTATAAATATCAATTGATAGGACTACTCTTAAGTCACCTCTGCAATAAGTCAGGTATATTTCCAAACTAATATAAACATTATGTACACTGTGGTTATAATTTAACTTCCGCTACTTGAGAGGAACCCAATGATAAATGAGTCATCATAGGACTATGAAACATTGTGGAAACATTTGTAAGGAAATTCAGGAAAGAAATAACAAATAAACGAATGAAAGGACCACATTTCAATTTCTGCATAAGAGGGTAACATTTGTTAATTGCACACCATGTTTACATTCCACGTTACAAATGTTGCTCAATGTGATGACCATCTGCATCCACGCCAGCCTGTAGCTGCAATAGATACTATTTCAGAATTGTTTCCAGCACTTTTAGATTGGTGGACCATAGAATGTTGACCTGTTGTGACACAAATCATGCACTGCTTAAAGGTTGCACATTGCATCCAGCATTCTCAGCCATGACAACAGTTACTTCTTCAACAATTTTTGGTGCAACTCATCATCAGATTCTCCCAGGAACAATTCCCAAATCACCAGTTAATTCAAACTACTGAACTTCTTCAACCCCTGTGCATAAAGAGAACTTCCCCAGATTAATTCAATGTGTCGATAGTTGCAAAGAGCAGCAGCACTTTTGTTATTGTTTTGATAAATCAGCTTTATGAAAAAAGCCCCACTGAAGCTTTTGTTTCAGCCCTATGTTGCCATATCAGTACCAGCGCCTAATGGCGAGTCATAATGCCAACATGAACAACAATTCTAATGCCGCAGCACATAGAACGCAGTTGAGTACACATACAGTAAATAATTTTCTATTTTCATTGACTCAAGTAGCGAAAGTTTAATTACAACCAGCCGGTAGTAACAATCACTTATGAAACTGGGCAAACAAAGCTGCTTCTAATTACAAATACATTTCATTCCTTTAAGATTCAAAGGTTTCTGAAAAATCTGAGAAATGACAGACTGCTAAGTCATTTTTCTAAACAATTTTTGTCAATAACTTCACAGTTCACTTTTGTAAAAGATTCTTCTTGGAGAAAGCCATACAAACCGACATAAACTAAGTCGTGGCGGAGCTAAACAAGAAGACTAGCAATTCTGGTATATTCTATGACCTTAACAAAACATCTGAATTTGTAGATCATAGAGTTCCACCTGAAAGATTAAGCTGATACACCATTAATGGCAACACCCTTGCAAAGATTCTTAATATGGAGTCATACTCACAGACTGTGTCTCAAAAATGAAATTAATCTTAAAATGGAGGAACATACCATGTGAGACACCATAAGAGTCAGTACTGGCTTTGCTCTTAGTCACTCTTTCTGAAGTCAACTAACATCAGCATCAAGACAATTGGTAATAAATTTCATTCTTGTACAACAATAGCAGTATATCTTTTAAAAAAATCGCGTTTTCCTCTAAATAGTAACTTACCAGAAGAAGACAAAACAAACATCAGCTATTTAATATAATTTTTTGTTAAAACTCATACACTTGAAAAATCTGGGTCATCAGTTGCTATTAAATTGCAACACTCGTTAAACAAAGTAAAGAGATCAACAAGGAATTTTCACAAAGTTCTGGTATAAAGTTTTCCAGAAACATTTTTAAGTCATGTTACGATTACAGCAGCTCAAAGGAGAAATTTTATGAGGCTCTGCAAAAGACTTGTGTGTGTTGATTGGTGTACCACTGTCATGGGGAAGAATCATTAATTGATGCTTTTGATTATTTGTATACAGTAACCACTATCTATAGTGAATATTGTCCCCTCATTACTAAATGCAATAGATCAAAGAGAATGGAGGTGCAACTGACTGGTATTCACCTTACTTGAATAGTTGAAGAAATCTCTTAAAAATTTTCTATGACATATCATGCATTAATAATAGGTATAGACATTCATATGCCAAATTAAAAGTTTTACAGAAAAGATGTCATTTCTGCATTGAAAAAAGCCAATGACAATTATATTTCTCAGTCTAGTAACAAATGTAAGGCAACTTGAAAAATAGTTTAAGCACAAACACAGCTAACTGCAGAAAATTTTCCTGTACACTAAGTGCAGATGAGCTACATAATAGTCTCATAAATTCTGAAAAGTTAGCTATTGTTGATGAAAGTAATTTAGATGTCAGTGAGGACAGACCTCCCAAATTGCAGAAAACAGAGATGACAGCAGACGTGCAAAAATTCGGGTGGAGAACAAACTATCCTAAAGATATACTGGTTGCAGTCAGATCATTGAGAAACTCCATGACTGAAGACATAAATGGTTTCTCCAATTTTATCCTAAGGAAAACATTAAATAATATATTTGTTCTCTCCAGACTGCCTAAAACTGAAAATTATCTTGTCCACACATAAAAAAGGAAACGGAAATTCACCACCAGAATTACAGACCTATAGAAACAGTGCCAATAAAATCTAAAATCATTGAGACTTTAATGTAAGACCAATTAAATAATTTCTTGAGTGTTACAATCTACTTAACAAGACCCAATATGTATACCGAAGTGAGCTGTCAACAATTAATGCATTTCAAGAAGTTGTATTAACAATACCACATGATTTTGAAAACAGGGAGCACACCCATACATTTCTAGTAGATCTAACTAAAGCATCTGACACTGTCTCACATAGCATTTTAATTAAGAAACTTCAAAAATAGGGAATAACTAGCCTAGAAGTAGCATTTCTGAAATCCTATTTGAAAAACAGAAATCAAATGCTTGTTGTACATTCAAATAAAACTCTGGTCTTCTAAAGGTAAACTATTGAGTCCCATAAGGATTTGTGCTGGGACCTTTCTTGTTTAATGTATATGTGAATGATCTGCACAACTTATTAGCACATATATCCGTGATGTGCATCCATGACACAACTTTTATCACATCACATAATGATGTGGATGTTATCGAACAATATCATGGTGGAAAAGCCCAATGAGTGGCCACATGAAAAGAAATTGACATTACATAAAAATAAAATGAAGCACATTCTCTTTTCACTTGGAGATATTATTAAAGGTCAAAACGAACTCTAGCATTCTGCAAAATTGTTAACCATATACCTCGATAGTAAATTATTTTGGAATGCCCACACAGAAAAGCTCTGGAGTAAGTTGGCCAGAGTTTTATTTATCCTTAGGAAACTGAAGGATAGTGTGAGTAAAGAGCTCATGTGTATGGATGGCATAGTATGGTCTTTTTCATACACACTTGGATTATGGAATATTTCTTTTGGCCGAAGAAAGCCATTATAAATTTTTGTTTCGAGAAATTTTACTTATTGTAGACTGTACTTTATTGAGCACAAAATACTTACAATCCCCAGCCTGTACATACCCAAAGTACTTATGCATGCCAAACATAATATCCACATGTATGAAAGAAAGTTATATACACACTCAAATAAAACCAGAAACAGGGATTTGCTGGGCATTCCTTGGACTTGTTCAAGTAAAGCCCAAAATAATTTTTACATGCTGGTAAAACATTTTTCAACATTATGCCATATAACACAAAGATAAGCAATATCTATGTGATAATTTTTATATATGTTACCCATCTGTATAATCATGTGTATAATCATGTATGTACTTACGATGGCTTATACAACGCAACAGTTCTTTATAGGCAAGTAAACCAACTCAATTCAATTTAAAAAATTCTGAACAAAGAGTACACATTGAAGGATTGATATAAGGCTTATGCATGTAAGGAGTATTTTCAGTTTTATATTGATGCATTCTAATATTACTGTCGCTGCCAAATCACGAATGAACTACGGAGTTATTTGATTGAACATCGATACTTCATAATCGAGTTATTTCAGCAAGTCACGTACTTTCGTTAGCATCTTTGCTTGGAGCCTTGTTTATGTTGAATTGACGCAGTGTAAACATGATTGTTGTTTATGTCTACGCTGAAAAGGACAGTGGGAAAGCTATTTATTTATAACGTACCGGAATTCAGAAGATGCAACATTGTAGAGTGCTGTGAGAAATGGAAGGTGAATATTATGCTCAAAATTTATTTTCTTCGTGATTAAGTACCTATAATGTACTATGTAAACAAATAAACACAAGCTGTCGTATACAGAAGTATCCCAGGCAGCAGCTTCTGTCTGGCGTGAACTGTTAGAGACCTTAGTTTACTTTTTTCGTGCATAAGATTGTTTACCCTAGGCCTGCTTAACACAGACATTTTCTTCATTGTTGTTTACTGGGCGATAGCTTGTATTTAGAAGGGAGTGACAGTAAGTGAGGGAAGATTAAGATGTCTGCTGGGAGATGTGGTATGCCCCAGCAGTTTGTAGTAACAAATCATACAGAGAGAACCAGTTGAGGAGTATATGTACCAGCTCCTTTCCTCAGCCTCGCTGTAATTCCCCCATTACAAGTAAAATTGTTATTTTATTGGTAAAGTTGGAATGGTGATGTTTCCGTTAAAAGTTATAGATCACCCCTCAGCGTTCGGGTGACAAGCTTCTAGGAGGCATTTTCTTTCTCCACCTCAAACCTCCCTTTCTTCCGTTTTTGTCTCTACCCCTTCACCATCCTTCTCTCATCCCTAACCCACCTCTACCGAGCGAGGTGGCGCAGTGGTTAGACACTGGACTCGCATTCGGGACGACGACGGTTCAATCCCGCGTCCGGCCATCCAGATTTTCCGTGATTTCCCTAAACCACTCCAGGCAAATGCCGGGATGGTTCCTCTGAAAGGGCACGGCCGACTTCCTTCCCCATCCTTCCCTAATCCGATGAGACCGATGACCACGATGTCTGGTCTCCTTCCCCTAACAACCAAACCAAACCAACCAACCCACCTCTCTGAGACGTTAGTGCATTAGTTGTTTTACACGCACTTGGGCGAAGCCGAATCCCACTCTTTCCTTACCAACTCGAAATATTTAATTTCAGTTTATTGCTTCGTCTTCCTTTCATTCTAGTTTCATTTGTATAGGATTTTTCATAAGAAAGAGCTCTGTGCTGAGGCGGTAAAGAAATAAACTTCTAGGACAATGCTATGAAGCAAATTCTGAGAGGAGTATGTGCTCTTTTTAATATGGAATATAACCCTTTTTCACAACAGTTTCGCTACAGAAAGACACAACAGTTTCATTAAGGAAAGAAAATAGAAAAACATAAGCGGAAATATGAAACTGTCTTTTGTGCATTTGAAACAGTTTTCTGGCACATTCCTGTTATTCCATACTGTGTATAAGTATTTTCTGAAGGAAACTGGCACATTGGTGACGTTTAGCAAGGCTCTAGACTTAAATTTGTAAGGAATGGGCTATTAAATTTTTCTGAAGGAACCATCCCAGAATTTTCATTTAGTTATTTGGGGAAGCCATGGAAAATTAAAACTGGATATAGGATTTTGAACAGATGCAGATAAAGATATCTGTTTGAGTACTGTGGGTAAAATAGTTGACTTAAGGATTTTGCATTCAGGTGGACATACTTTACCAAGTGCTTAAGGCTTAAAATTGTATCTAAAATGGGTCATCCATATAGTAGAAATTTCAATGGCTTCCCAGAGTTCACTCTGAAATATATAATAGATTTTTAAAACCCATATTTACATTGATGCTTAGTGTTGAAGCTTTCGTGAAGACCTTTATAACCAGAATGTTCTTGACAATTTCAGGACTATATTCCCCATCCACGATCATACAACAATGTGTTGGAGCAACTCGTCAGCTGTTTTAAGAAGCTTTTCATGTATATATGCAGTTTCTATCATTTGCAAAAGCTGTCCCTTCACTTTGTTTTGGTACATGGTTATTGAAGATATTTTAGCAGTCTGTGTCTCTGGTATAGAAACCCACTCCCGTAATTTCAACTTATTATCCCATTTGACATGCATCACATCCTTCTTCATACCACAGGTTGTATTTAAGGATGCAGTTTTCCGATTCACTAGGACATGTAAGCACTTCTCAGATTTTCCCTTCTTTACATCTGTAACACCTTTGCTAAATATATATGTTTCAGCAATAAATCCTTCAGAAACTATATTAATAATCCGAACCACACTTTCCTCTCTCACTGTTACCCCTGACCTTGTTTGGAAACTATTCTCCCAGTGAATCCCTCCTCTCCACCACCACCACCACCACCACCACTCCCTAAATTACTCCCAAGAACCCAGCTCCTAACCTAGTACCATCCCATAACTCAAACTCATAATGCACTGCTACAGCAGAATTAAGTTATACCCATAAATAAGATCAATCTGCATGATATATTCACCCTACTATACAGAGTTTCTCCATTGCCCACAAAATCTGCATAAAATTATAGTCAAACCCATGGTATTCACAAACCACCCATCTATGCCTCTAAGTGTGAAACACTGCATGTTACTGCAACACCTGTCCCTTGCAGTCACTTCCTTCAGATTCACCAATGCCAAAACCTGAAATACAACACACATGACACACGACTTATCTCATATACTAACTGCCACTGTCCATTCACTACCTGGAAAAATAGGCCCTAAGTGAATAAAAACGGATGAATTGTTTGCAGTGGGAATACCAAAAATACATTATGGTGCACAAGTTACCTTGTCTCCTATATTGTACAGGCCATCTGGACACTTAGAGCTACTTTGAAATCAAAAGATCAGAACTTAGCAGGCCGTGCACCTTTTCATTATATCACCTTTCCAAAATCAATTTATGGTAATTTTCCACCCCTCCCCTTCCATCCGTTTTGTGTTTCCACATTCTGGTGCATGCCCCATGTGTTAAACTGCTGCTGATCTCTCTTGTTTGTCTGCTGGTGTTTTTCTATCACAATGGACGATTCCAATAAGGCTTCATAAAGTCAAAAACAATTGCCATCACTGCTGGTGGTAGCCTTTCTTGAAAATGTTCTCAAAACATTTTTTGAATTTAGATACCCAGTGTATGCATCTGATTTCATGCACATACGAGCTCCCACACATGCACAGACACACCTCCATCTTTTTCATTTGCCTTGATGACAAGGGCAATTGAGAACAATGCATTCTCTGTAAAGTATGTATGGTCTTTTGGACAATAACCTTGGTCTGCTTAGTGTAGAATTTAAGTGAAGGCTTGTAAGTATCCTTTTCCCTTTTGACACAATTGCAATAGCTTGATTCATTTCCTCTTTTTATTCTTTGCATTGGTTGGTGAAAAGAAACAAAAGGGTTCACACAATTTGCAACCAGATGGTAGTGATGTCTACTTCTGAGGAACAGTACTGCATGTGAATGTATTTTCTTTCATCCTGCAGAAGCCTTCTGTAGTACAACTGGACTGCAGTTTTGATCTGTAACTCTTAATTGGCAAGAAAAAACCATTACCCCATGTACATTTCAACATTCAATATGTGCTGCCATTCGATATCAGTAATCTCAACTGCATGATTCCTGGGATTAATGTACAAACCATGACTGACATGGCATGCCCTTATGAGACATATTCTTCCAAGGCTTTAACAAGAGAGAAATATTCTTTGCACTCTGCCTCATACACACATCTGACCACTATGTTCACACTGCATCATTCACAAAAAAGAGAAAAACGCAGTATGCTGCATTATAATATACTGGAATGTCAGTGTTGAATAATGCTCTTCTCTTGGAGGCAAGAGAAATGGTTCTCTGTATTCAGTGCTAGAGTCTGGTGTTTAAATGTACGTTGAGGAGAATGCACATTCTGGATCCCCCAGTCGTTAAGAAATTGGCAGACCGAGAGGAGCTTCTTCTGCCAAATTCTTATTTCTCTCCATCTGGGTACCTTCCATTCGGAAAGTGGTTGCACTCAGTGACTGTTATGTGGCTTATAAATTATAGAGTGCAGCAATCAGTTGTCCTTTTTTAGATTTTATCATGCAGATCCAGATTTCAGCTAGTGGCTAGCCATTCTCAGTGCACTATTTTCTATTCTCAAATGCATGTAAGTCCCTGTCACTCAGTAGAATTAACATAAATGTGACTGACACCCGAACAACAGGAACTTACATGCATCGAGAATAGAAAATAGTGCATTGAGAATGGCTAGCCACTACTCGGTAGTATTCAAAGAAATGTGACTGACACCCAGACAACAGGGACTTACATGCATCGAGAATATATAATAGTGCATTGAGAATGGCTAGCCACTAGCTGAAATCTGTATTTGCGTAATAAAATCTAAAAAAGGATGACTGATTGCTGCACTCTATAATTTATAAGTCTTATTTCTCTGTTGAAATGAGAAGTACAGTACTGAATAAGAAGCATCATTTCACAGGGGTGCTTTCTTATTATGCAATTCACAGGATAACCCAAAACTTTGAAATTATTTTTATCGGGTTTTCACAGTGTAGGAAAACGATAGATTGCTACTTACTGTAAAGAAGAAAATTTTCAGACAGGCACAATTAAAACACACTCACACAGAGCTTTCAGCCACAGCCTTCATTCACAAGCAAGCACACCTCACACACACGACTGCCAACTCCAGCAGCTCATACGAGAATGCCAGATATTCACATTCTACAACATTCACTTACTCCCCAAATATAAAATGACAATGTTAACAGCATATTCACAAAAACTGTGCAATTGCAGAGGCTAGATTCAATTAAAATTGACTGGATGTGAACACAATACAAGGAGACAATTGAAAACACTGTCCTGCCTCAAGAAAATGAAAGCTGAATGTGCATACAACAGTGTGTAGAAACAAAGTTTAGTTTGTATCGAAGCCCATAAACAAGACACAGGTTTGTATTAACTATAGAAAGCAAACAACAAACCCTGAACAACTTTCAGCAAGAACAGCATTGGCTTTTGCATTGCAGTAGTGGTCAGATATTGTTGACAGTTAACTTGCTGATACTCTAGTAATTGGCTGCATGTATCTCCACAATAAATGGAGGGACAGTTGAGTAATTTGTACATTAAAAGTTAATGACAGCAAAGATACAGAAACTAACCAACATAGGAAACATGAAGAACATTGCAGAATAATACCTGAATAATCCTGAGGTATCAGTGTTAACTAAAAGTTCAGCATGTGCTGCTACATGTATATAGAATTCACGGATAAGCTAGGCTGAAAAGTTTTGCATTTCTGAATCCTTGTGCACACAGTACCATATTGTTGTCAGTGATGCAAATGGAAAATGCAGTGAGCCATGTTGAGAATTTTATTTCAGCCAGAAAACTCCACAATGTTCATAGTATTCGTGTATGTAAAATTGTATGAGGTTCACAAAATGGTTTGTTTTTGTACAGGTTTTGTTTCGTATTACGTACTTTAGTGTTCTGCTGATGTACTGTACATGTGTACCTTCAGTCTTAGAAATCATATAGTGATTTCTCAAATTGTGCAACAATCTTCTTACTTGTTGTCTTAATCTCTGCTCTTGTTAGCACAGATGGATCATCGACATCATAGTCAACCATAATTTCTGAAACAGAATGATAGAATAATGTAAATGTCTCATAGCTGAGATACCATATTTCTAATGTGCTAGTATTATTTTTATTCATATATTGCCCTGCTCATTCCGTATATTCATCTTTTATTTTCCAATACTAGTTAACTTGTTCACTGTGGACTTTGAGTAGTGTCTTCAGCCAGTAATCAAAAGTCAGGGTTCCTGGGTTCGAACCCAGCCAATAGTGAAGTTCTGAATAAAAATCATCAGCAATGGTGTAAGAAATCACCCTGATTGTGCCAATGGCCTTGTCAAAAAGGGCAGAGGAGTTGACAGAGGTTTGGAGCACCCTCTTGCCCCTTAGATGAGAAACTGCCCCTGAAAGACAAATTAATCAGCAATGATCAATGCTATGGGGATGCAGAATGCAATGGAAACCACTGCATTAAAGGCACGTAATTTGTATCTGCAGGACATGGGGCTTGAATTTGTCATGATAATCCCTTCATTGACTAAAGATTAAGGATGAATTCCCCACATTGTGTGGCCAGCAAATTGAAATGGAGAGAAGATAAGGATATCTCATCAGGTGAATAAAGGGCAGTATCAACAGCAACAAAAAAATTTATAATAGGAATAGGATACCTTATTAATAGAAAGATAGGGTAGAGAGTTAGTTACTGTGAACAGTTCTCATCATAATAGATAGCAAACCCACATCAGCCACAATAGTTCTGGTACTTATGACAACGTCGCAAGCAGAAGGTGAAGCAGAAGAGAGAGAGTGATGATTTGAGGATATTGAATGAGTTATCCAGTATGTAAAGGGAGATGAAAATCTAAAAATTGTGGGAGACTGGAACACAGTAGTAGGGGAAGGAACAGAAGAAAGATTTACGGGACACTATGGACTTGGTAGTAGGAAACTCTACGGACTTCATAGTAGGAATGAGAGAGGAGAAAGGCTTATGGAGTTCTGCAGTAAATTTCAGCTAGTAATAATGAATATTATACTGTTCGAGGATCACAGGAAGAGAATGTCTATTTGGAAAAGGCCCAAAGACATGGGAAGATCCCAGCTGGATTTCATCATAGTCAGACAGAGATTCCAAAATTAGACACTGGGTTGTAAGGCTTACCCATAAGCAGATATAAAGTCAGGTCACAATTTAGTAATGATGAAGGGTAAACAAAAGATTGCGAAAATTGTCTGGAAGAATCGAGGTGGAAAGAAGCGGGATACTGATAATAAGATGTGTTTGAAGTTCTCTAAAACTGTAGATACTTCAATAATGAATACTACAGTAGTCAGTTTAGTTGAAGAGGAATGTACATCTGCCGGCCGAAGTGGTCGTGCGGTTAAAGGCGCTGCAGTCTGGAACCGCAAGACCGCTACGGTCGCAGGTTCGAATCCTGCCTCGGGCATGGATGTTTGTGATGTCCTTAGGTTAGTTAGGTTTAACTAGTTCTAAGTTCTAGGGGACTAATGACCTAAGAAGTTGAGTCCCATAGTGCTCAGAGCCATTTTTGAATGTACATCTCTAAGAAGAACAGTGTCACAGAAGATGGCCAGACAGACATAAGTACAAGGAAGTGAACTGCGAAGAAACCTTGGGTAACTTAAGAATACTTCAAATGATGGAAGAAAGAAGGAAGTAGAAAAGTGTTCAGAGAACAGCAATATAAGTCCGGAATGAAATAAGTAGGAAGTTGAGGGAATCTAAGACCAAACAGCTGCATGAAAAATGTGAAGAAATTGAAAAAGAAATGGTCATCCGAAAAACTGACTCAGCATATAGAAAAATCAAAACAACCTTCGATGGAATTAAAAGCAAGAACATCAACATCTAGAGTGCAATGGGAATTCCACTGAGAATTCCAGGAGAGTGGCTAGTTGGAAAGAGTTATTGCCAGTAATAAAGGGAGGTCTTGTCTGACGATAAAGACACAAGAATAAAGGAGAGTTGAAATGGAAACATGGGGGATCCAGTATTAGAATCAGAATTTAACAAAGATTTGGAGGGCTTGAGATCTCGTAAGGAAGAATGGACAGACAGCATGTGTCCAGAATATTTTTTTAAATCATTGAAGGAAGTAACAACCAGATGACTATTCAAGCTGGTACATAGAATATATGAGATTGGAGACATTGGACTTATGGAAGAAAATTATCTACACGCATTTGGAAATAGCAGAAATCTGATAAGTGTGAGAACTATTGCACAATCAGTTTAACAGGTCAGCCAGCTGCTGACAAAAGTGAGACAGAAAATTAAATTCTTTAGAGGTCAATCAGTTTGGCTTTAGGAAAGGTAAAGGCACCAGACAGGCTGTACTGAAGTGCTTGATAATGAGGCAAGACATAAGAATAATCAAGATGTGTTCATAGGATTTGTTGATGTATAAAAAGCATTTGACAATGTAACATGGTGCCACTTGTTTGAAAGTCTGAGAAAAACTGGAGTGAGCTACAGGGAAAGATGGGTAATATACCAGAATCAAGAGGAAACAACAAGAATGAAAGGCCAAGGACAAAGTACTCAGATTAAAAAGGGTGTAAGACAGGAATGCAGTCTTTCGCCCCTACTGTTCAGTCTGTACACCGACGAAGCAATAACGAAAGTAAAAGAAAGATTCAAATAGGAATTAAAATTCAAGGGGAAAGGATATCAGTGATAAGATTTGCTAATGATATTGCTATTCTCAGGGAAATTGAAGAAGGAATACCCAACCTGTTGAATAGAATGAACAATCTGTGAGCACAGAATATGGATTGCAAGTAAACTGAAGAACGACAGAAGCAAAGAGAAGTAGCAGAAGTGACCTTTCCAATAAAACTAACATAAAAATTGGTGACTGTAAAGTAGATACAGTTCAAGACTTCTACTACCTTGTGAAAGCAAAATAATGCATGGCAGATGAAACAAATAACATATAAATCGGACTAGCACAGGAAAAGAGAATATTCCTGGTGAAAAGAAGTATACTTTTATCAAAAATAGGCCCGTCATGTTACAGAAGGACATTGAAAATTGAGTAGACTGATAAGATAGGGGATGAGGAGGTTCTCCACAGAATCATCAAAGAAGGAAATATATGGAAAACTCTTACAAGAAGAAGGGGCAGGTTGATAGCACTTGTTTTAAGATGTCAGTAAATAATCTCCTAGCCTGAAGAGGGAGCTGTAGAAGGTAAAAACTGCAGGTGAAGACATAGAGTGGAATACGTCCAACAGATAATTGAGGATGTAACCATATATCCGTGTAGACAAATGCTACTCTGACATGTGGAGGCTGGCAGGCTGCATCAAGTCAATCAGAAGACAGACTACTTAAAAAAAGTTTAATCATTCCATTGCTAAACTCATTTTTATGTGTTTGGATAGTTTAATTGTATCCATTTACAGGAGTATGCACAATTGTAGATAAAATGAAACTAGTCAGGAATATTAAGATTTCTATATAATTATAAGTCACATTTATAAGTTGTGCATATCGAAACCTAACATATATTTGTCTTTAATCACAGAAGTCTTATTACACACAAATAAAATGAAACTAATTTTGCTACAGGTTCATTGGTGGTGTAGTTTTTTTTATTCTTAAACTGGGGGTACCATAAATATATTATTTGCTTTACTCACCTTGTTCTTCCTTATCAGCTTCACCATATTCAGCTCTGCTAATTTTTTCAGTAACAGTTGTTTGGAATAATGCTCTTGCATCTTCCAATTCTTCTTCATTCAAAGCCAGCGTAGCATGGCTTATAAGCTTTCTTGATCGTATCATAACTTGGCGGAGTATTTCTAGAGCTGTAAGAATAAAAAAGTTTTAAGCCTTCTTTTTGACAAAATTATCAGTGCCGTATTTGTATTATTGAATTGTATTATCCTATAGTTTAGGAATTACATAAATAAATGTAAGACTTTATCAGAGTGACATTTAATTAAATTCACAAATCATCCATAAATTTACAGTTGTGCAAGGAGAGGGGGAGGAGGAACAAGCATATTGGGAATAATAAGACCAGATAGGAAGACAAATAAATAAGAGAGACAGAAAGGGTGAAAATTTCACAGTAACTGTTGTAAAACTGAGGGTGAACTGATGAAAGAAAGGAAATTATTGATTTGTTATGGTAAGATACATCATAGATAATGATCTAAGAGAAAATAAGGAGACATCAAAAACAAGCAAGACATACCGGTTTCAGAATCATTTTTGTATTGTAAAAAGTCTTGTGTGTGTGTGTGTGTGTGTGTGTAAACTGACAATCTATAGACCAAGTGAGGTAGTGTGATGTTAACATTATGACAAAACAAATCATTCAAGAGAACAGAATCAACTTCATCATTATCTTCAGGATTCCTTAAAAACACTGCCACTGTATGCTTCTTTACAGTTCTAATGATGTCACTGTCACTGGAATCATCCCGAGAACCATAAAAACATTCATTCATACTTTCATCTGAATCTTCATTCTCACTAGGAATATCTGAATAATCATCATCAGAAACCTTTGAAATTATTTCAGATTCCTTCATTTCCTTCTTTTTTCTGAATAAGTCCATCTCTAAAAGCAGGAGGAACTTCAAAATGAAAATAATAACTATTTGAATTATTAATATACAATCAAAATGCTAAATAAGCAAATAGCACATAGAGACAATCAGGTTCAATTCATTGACTACTGGTGTAAACATCTAAATAATCAGAGGCAGGTAAAATATATGACAGCAAGTGGCATCTATGGAAAGTGTGTAGAAAACAGGCTTTACCTTGAGATCCATCAATAATGGATGGTATACAAAACACAAGTAAACTTGGGGTTCACCCTCAGTGTGTTATGCCTCTGGACTTGCATTTAGGAGGAGAGGGGTTCAAATACCCACCAGACATTCAGATTTAGGTTTCCCATAGTTTTATGGACCGATTACAGAAAGATGCTTCCTTTGTAAAGGACTTGGCCAATATCTTAGTCCTTCCTTGTCCAACCTGAGCTTTAATGACATCACCATCAGTGTGGTATTAAATCCTAATCTTCCTTACTTCATTTAACAACCAACATATCATGCAAGGTTTCATTTACAATTGTGAGCACCGATCAATACTGGCTGTTGGGCTTTGACATTGCATCTGCTGTCTAGATATGTGGGTTAAGCTGAGAGAAGGTGAAAACAACCAGATTTGCTCTTGGTGTGTGCTAAGGCTCACAGTCTGTAACACTACTTCATTTCCATTATTTGGGAAGATGTTACCATGATGCGGCAGCCACGAGCGCTGTTCTGGAACTATCGATTTGTAGTTTTAGCTTGACGATGCCCACTATGGACAAACGGAGTCACTGTTATTCTGAAGAAGGTTGGGTTATCCCGACTGAAACCTAGGTAAATTCTAGGTAAACAGTGCAACTGAGGCTGTTGGTTATTAAAATTAAAATTAAGACACTTTTCCCTCGCTCTATTTGCGAGTGGAACAGGAAAGGAAATGACTAGCAGTGGCTTGGTGGTAGTTTGTGGAGTATGTATATGTAGAAGAATTGAAGGGATTGTCCATTTGAGCTGCTCCTTCTGATGGCCTCTACCACTGTGCAGCTCAGTGACTACTCTCAGCCCCCAATCGAGGAAACTAATCTAGTCCACCTCCATATCACTGGCCACTGGTGGAATATTGTCACTGCTTGATGGAAATACAATATACTTCACAACTCAGGAGCCACTATGACTGATAACTTTGCCATAGACTTGAAGCAGCATGGAAAGATGTACCCACATCTGTCATCCAACCTCAGTTCAGCTTGATGACCAGCCAAATTAAAGCCATCATTGCTGCCAGAGGTGGCAACTCTGTGTACTAAATTTCACATCCTGAATATTTCCAGATCACCTACCAATTTAACCATTTATTCTTCCTACTATACTGCACATGCACAACAATTAAAATATCATTAATTAGTAACCTTCCTGGCACTGTAATTTTAATGGCTAGCAGTGTATATCTAACCAGTTTCATAACTGGATCAAAAAAATGTAGATGTTGTATGGGCTTATTGAGGGTTATTTCATTGGGTGGAGTCACCTGCCTGTTGTGGGAAGGGGTGTTCTTCCTCCATCCACATTTCCTCATTGATGTATGAGAATTGTGTCAGACGTGTATTTTGTAGAGTGTAGGTGATGTAATGGATGCATGTATAGTGTATTGGTATTTTTGTGTTGTATGGTGGTGATGATGATGATGATGGAGGGAAAAGGGTGAATCCTGGTGCTGGCAAATAGCCTATTCTTCTCAAACAGCACCATGGGGTCTGCCAAGTCTAAAATCCCGATCCAATGGATGGATCACCATCAACCGTGTCACATGCCTTCACTTCATGACATACTATAGGGATGTTTAAAATTTCATCCAGGTCATTAGTGCAAAAACTGGTGATCATGAACTGTACACCACCACCCCTCCACCCCTTGCCAGCCAACTATTGGTGGTGAAAATCAAATTTCATCCACCATTAAAATTCGAGCCACCTTGACTCTGAGTCAAGCACCATTGCACTGGCATGTGTTAGTGACCTGCTACAAGGTGGGTATTGGATCAAAAATCTTGTGACAACTGAGACATTGCACATTTCCTGGATAGAGAATCACCTACAGGCATTGAAGTAATACCTGGTATTCCCCTCATTTATTTATTTATTTACTCATTTCAGAAGCATCACAAAGTTGCATTTTATAATCTGTAGAACATTCGCATATAAAATATATATACAAAGAAACATAATGTATAATTGTAGATATAAAACTATGTAAAGATTACAGTACATCAAATATGAAAATAGGAAATACATATGATGATTTTAAGCTAAAGCTAAACATTTCTTGCCCAGAAACGGGTGGCATCAACTGCAGCTTTGCTGCCATGAGATCCTCTATAGCGCATTTGGTTGGGCACAGTGGACAGGTGTACATATGAAATGTGGTTTGTAGTACTTCGAATTTGCAGAGGTTAGAGTCTGTGGAGTAGCCCCATTTATTGAGACTCTCTCTCCATCTTGCGGTGCCCTTATGTAGTCTGTTTCATGCCTTCGAGGGCCCCCCATTTTCATCGCATACTGTTGCTAGTTCCTCTTTCTGTTCCATACAGTGTTGATTTGAGGTCTTCCTCCAAAGGTCTATTCTGGTTTTAGGCTCTTCATAATCTTCCATCAATCTCAGGAAGCTTCATCTTAATTTTAATCACTGGTGAGCCAGTTGAAGACTGAAGAGGAGGTTGCGTTCTGATTCTGCTGATTTGAATCATTATTTAAATGCTGCTGCCACTCTTCAGTAGCTGAAGGGGCAATACCTGGTGATAGATATTGTCCAGAGGTGTTGGCTTCACACATACGGTGGTGATTCTGCTTGTCTCATTGAGGGCAACATCAGCTTGCTTTGTGTGTGCTGATCTATACTAAACCGGGAATGCATACTTCCCAATAGAGTGACAGTGGGCAAATGCTGAGGTTTTGAGAATCCTGGGTTTGGCTCCCCATTTAGAGTTATCAGCTGTGAATGATATTATTTCTTCTGCTAAATTTTAGTTTGATGTTAAGGCAGTGCTGTTTGTATGTTACACCCAGGTATTTGTGGTTGGAACAATGTTCTAATAGCAGTCCCTTCCTTTTGATCTATAGTTTTCTGTCAGCTTGCTTCTTCTGAAGGTGATGAAAGGCACACACTTGTGTTTTTGTTGAATTTGGTTTCAACTGGTTATTTTGATAATACAGGCATTGTTCTACCTCCTCATATGTTTCCCCTTGTCCTGTAATTGACCTGTCATCTATGTATATAAAGCTACTTGTACCTGCAGGGACAGGTTGATCATTGGTGTAGGTTGAAGAGTAGTGGTGCCAACACACTTTCCTGTGGCGGGCCATTCCTCTGGTTTCTCCCTCTGCTTTATTTTCCGTAAAACTCCACTAAGAACCTCAGATTGTGGAGCAGGTTTCTGGTGATGTTTGTAAGATTAAAGTCTTTAGTTGCAGCACATACACCCTGCATGAGGAGTCAGAGATTGATGGTGTCATATGCAGCCATAAGGTCAATGAAAATGGCACCCATTACATAGCCTTCTTGGAAACTGTCCTCAATGTGCCGAGTTTGATTGAGCACCTGTGTATGGTAAATCTTTATTCAGGACAGAATCCAGCCTGCTGTGGTGTGAGGATAGGTTCCATGGGCAGTGTGAGGTAGTTTTGTATAAGTTTTTCAAAAATTCTACAGGTGTTCCCCTATGGAAATGTAATATGACTAATGCTGCTCACTGCAGATGGTATTAGTCGCAATTTTAGACTTTCCAGTTATGTATTGAGAACCTGCTTAGAAAACTCTATGAACCAGGCTTCAGGACAGAAACTACTAATATTCTTCAGTCCTCTACGCAGTGATCAACCAGATAAAATTAGTCGAACGACACTTCACATAGAGGGCTACAAGCCAGTTACGAGTCTGGGTGATCTGGGGGAAGGGAACAACTACTATAAAAGGACAAATGAGAGAAGTTCATAACAAACTGAAATCTTGTGTTTAACAGTGAGGATTGCTTGGGTTGGTAATTGCACTGATCACAGAAAGTCAAAACCCTGAGTTCAAGCGTCAGTGTGGCACAAATTTTTAAACTTTTCACTCCCATTAATAGAATAGTTTTCAGTCCCAACAGTGTCTTGGCTTATTACTCATCAAATGAATAGTAAATTGAAACTCAGCTAGTGGCTTGAAGAGCATACAGATAAAAACACACAATGGAACAAACGAGTGTTTGATGGCTTCTTGAAACATTCACAAAGAATACTCAGAGGTCTAGTTTTATAGCTATAGGTGTTATAAAGATGTGAACTTCAGTGCAACTGAACTTTCAGTCTGTAGAGCCATATTGAAGAGACCTTCAACATATCAAAATAAAACTCTCAAATAGCAATTTTTTTTTATGGCGGAGTAACAGAAGTATGGAGAACATAGTACAGAGGTGCAGAAGTAACACAAGAAGGCAAACAATTAGTGATAACTTGTGCTGTGCCCGAACTTTAATTAGAAAGCTTAAAAACCTCCTGCTTTTTCATACTGCCGGCAAATTTCCCCTCTTTCATTTATAACTGGACAGATATATCTGCTACTTATTGTAAATTTGAAGTCCAGAATATGTTACCTGTTGGAGATGCTGTTATTTTCTCAAAGCTGGATGTACCTACTATCAGTAATTGATCTATTTTGTGTTCAGTTTTTCTATTTAGCTGAACCATAATCTTTTGCACTTTACTTTGAAATGTATTGTCCTACTCATTGGAGGTGATCATTTACACACAGAAAACTCTCACACCAAGTAAATCTTGTTTAGTTGGAGCGTACATTTGGATGGTATTCATATATGAATGAATTAAGAGAGAAACATGATAGTTTGGCACTTCAGTGGTGTGGACACTAACATGCATAACTGTGGAATTAAAACAAAGTGAATGTACTATAATATGACAGTACCACTGAGTTTAATTTATTTTTAATAATTATGAATGCATCGTAGTGTGCAACATGTTGCTGATAAAGACTAGTGCCCTACACTTGTAGGTGTTAGCCACAAATAGTGCAATATCAGCAGACACAGTCTGAAACTCATTTTCTTTAAGAATATCATATTTGGCAACTTCCACAGTCTAGTGGTTAGTAGTGCTGGCTGCCAACACTTTAGTCCCGGGTTCAGCTTCCATTGAATCCTCAGATTTTTATGTGGTGGAGACATGTGGGAAAAAATTACTCAGCCTTGTGAGGCCAAATGAGAAGCTGCTTAATGAAATAAGCAACAAATCTTAAATACATGTTAGGTGAAATTGTACCAGATTGCACTAAGTGCCACAACAAATTCTACAGAAAGTTCTGGCTTAACAGCAGCACCAGATTGCGCTAAGTGCCACAACAAATCCTACGGAAAGTTCTAGTTTAACAGCAGTACTTTTGGAGATGTTTTAGGGTGTGACAGAATTCCATTCAGTCCATTTATTGGGAATGGAAGGGGTGGTATAGTGATAGTGACACTTATGTAAACACCAGCAAAAATTGTGCAGCTCATTTTGGCAAAAGGATGAAATGTCAGAGGATGTATCCACATTATGCTATGCTTATTGCAAAAAAGGTTAGGCATTAAAGTGATAAGGAATTGCATAGCATTAAAATCAATGTTGATGAGAACTTACAGATGCCACCCAACTGTGTACTAAGTGCCAATGCCTTTTTAGCAACCATTTTATATTACATAGGCTATTCTTGAAAAATTGTAAATATAACAAATTTTACAAATTGCGACATTCAAACAGTGCTTTTAAACTTAGACAACGAGTTTGCCATTTCATGGGTGAAACTATTTAAAATACTCTTCTGATTTTCTAGTATTTTCTGCTTGTTTGCACATGCAGTAAAATTCATGGGGGTGGTGGGATATGGAAAAAGTTGTGTTTCTATGGCTGATGCAATCTCATTAAAATCCTTCTGGGTGTAAAATACTAAAATAACCAACATTTTGACCATGTTGCAACAGCTTTCCTCAGGACATAGACTATTTTTCCCAGAGAAAGGTCACTGTGATATGGACAAAACTTTGGATATTTAAACATTTTAAGTCTTTTATAAGATAACACGGCAGTATATGCAGAAGAATTTTTAAGATAAAATATATAACTTTTTAAAAACTTTCTCACAATTAATGGTTTTATCTTAAACATTCTTCTGTACTACCCATTCTGTCTCTCATGTTGAACTATTTCACTGTCCAACTGATTTTTACTTACGGTCTTCTGAAGGAAGTGGCTCGATGCTCTCTTCACTCTTTTCTCGACCAAGCTCACTAGACTCAATGGCCACCAGTGAGTCCATGTGTTCAACTTTGTCTGTTGGCCGACGAATACAATCTAACTTACTGTACAACATTTGTAGTGACATTCTGATTGTAATGAACATTTTTCCTTTCTCCTTTATGTCTTCATTGCATTGATCGACTAGCTGTTGTTGTGTTTGTGTTTCATCCAATACACCAGACTTCTCAGCCTCATATCTGTAAATACAAATCTGAGCTTGATTATAATTGTTATTAGAGAACTCCAGAGAAATACATTTGTAAAAGAAGAATATATCCTTTAAAGTCCTTCTTATAGTCAAGGATGAAGAAAAATAAAGTACCCCATAGCATTATAAATGTAAAAAATTGTATGTAAGACACGTAGGAGAATAAGAAACACTCTTAGTATAGGCCTACCTGAAGACTTGACATGAAGTTACAGTGTATAGAAAACTGCATCATTGAACTCCTTCATGCATGGTCTTTTTTGGGGAGGGGATGAGGGGGAGGGTTCAGGTAAGGTAGGGAAGAGCTGTCATCTACCTCATATATATTATTTTATTGCAAGTTATGTACACTGCAGACTCTCTTATTAAATGGCTTGTTATATATGGGCGTCACACACAATTCCATCTCCGTATTGATGTAAATAATATTTTTCTTTCATTTTTCTTCCTAAGCTCCTGTTGAAAAACTTAAAGAAGCCAAAATCACTTTTAAAAGCACCTCACACTAACGACATAAGTGGTACACAAGTCTTGAAATTAGTATGCTCTCATGTCATTTAAAATTGAGTCTTCATTTATTGAGCCCTTTAGAAAGAAATTTACTTCAATCTGTCATTTGAACCACAGCATAACTTTGCCAGTTGTCAAATTTAAGTCCAGAAATTCGTTTTTAATATATAATCATGTTGATAGTTGCTTTACACTAGCTTGCTTCTTAAAGGGACAGCCCTGTTGCATGTTTTCTGTTGTTTTCCAATCATTCCACATAAATGCCAGGATCAACTGATGACGAGTCCACTGTCTCCCCCATCTAGAATTGAACTACCACTGTGCTTTCCTCTTTTTCACTTAGCTAATTGTTGGTAAGCAACAAAAAGAAAATAAGGAGCCACCATGTACCATGAGGCTTTCAGAATTGCTTGAAAGTATCTCGCGATTTTCCAGCCGCACAAGTTGAATATTTTTTGATTATATCATGAAGGAATTTTAAGATGCTTGTAGCGCCAGATTGATTCAGCACCCACCAATTTGCTTGACTATTTCATTTAAGTGTACTCTTGACGTTCCGTGCACATCTTCTTGACTGTACTTTCTATCTCATTCTCAACCAGTGTCAGATGCTGGTTGTTCTATTCTGTCACAAGCCCCCTAGTACTCTACAGCATAAAATTTGAAGAGTTTGCAGTGAAAAATGTGGTTGCAGTCTACTTTACGCTTGGTTCTTTTTAGGTGATACATCGCTGATTACTCCACGTGTGAGTACAGTATAGAGGGAATAGAAGTTAATTTTATTTGAGCGCGCTGCCTGACAGCGCAACGTACAGGTAATTTGCAGCTCAGTCATGAACACTTCGAGCAGGTAGAAGCACTTTCTCACATTAGCGACATTGTTGTACTTGCTGGAAGAAATTGAGGAAGAACTAACAGTTAGCCCTACATAAAGGAAAAGCTGAAACACATCTCATATTGAGGACAGAGGTTGACAAAAGTATCTTTGCAATATGTATCAATCGTCATTTATTAAACGAATGTGATTCATATTACGTAACGTGTTAGAGTGAACTTATAGACGTGGGCCTAATTTGTATAAATTAAATTTTAATGCAGTCCAATGTCTTCTCTTAAAGCAATACCCATGTTAATTCGAAATTAAGTCGCTGACTGTGAATGTCGTGGCATCAGCTGTGTTAGACACCGTTTTAGATATGCTACCTACTAGCGACATGTGGAAATTTATGCCGGATAGGGATTCGAACCCGGATTACCAAGGTGCTCGTGCACGCCAACAACAAAGTAATTTCGGGCGGCTGTCAGTCGTCATTAATGACTGGCAATCAGAAATGCAAATAAAACGTGTGTGTTACTTTCAGGCTGAAAACACAAACGATAATTCCAACTCTGATACAAACATTGAAACTCCCGTAGTTTACCGTGAAAGCTGTTTCATTGGAAGTTGATTTATCAACTCAAAGTCCCAGAAAAGAAAATTTAAGAAGCAAAATAAAACTGCTTTAAGGGAAACATCGATATGTCCACGTGTCAACAGTGATGAAGTTAGAAGTTTATGTGATAAGTTTTTAACTACAGAGTCATCACAACTTGTTTCATTATCGTTTCCTATGTAAAAGTTTTCATTCCGCCGGTTAGATTACTTCCGTCTAGTAAGAATGCTTATTTCGGGCCTTATTAGTAACCAGCTATCGTTTCGTATTTGCTTGCTTTCAATATGGCGTCAAAAAATGGTTCAAATGGCTCTGAGCACTATGGGACTTTACATCTATGGTCATCAGTCCCCTAGAACTTAGAGAACTACTTAAACCTAACTAATCTAAGGACAGCACACAACACCCAGTCATCACGAGGCAGAGAAAATCCCTGACCCCGCCGGGAATCGAACCCGGGAACCCGGGCGTGGGAAGCGAGAACGTTACCACACGACCACGAGTTGCGGACAATATGGCGTCGAGCGCAACGCTTGACTACATTCAAATCCGTCGTATACTTTTCTTTCTGTATGCTGTGTATTCGGTAGTGGCGAGTTGCGTCAAACCAGTCTTCGGACTGAATTCAACAACAACGTAATGTAATAAATTTGAGCTGGTGAAATCAGGTCCGTGGGTAAAATCGCGGCGAATTAAGGGCCGTTTTCCACGTAGGGTACCGTGCTGAGAATGTACTCCCGACTGTCATGAAGTATGGGATCGCGGCTGAACCCGTTCTGTTCACTTTGCACAGGCGTCAAGTGCTTCGTTTCCACGTAGGCTGTTGTGTCTGCTGTAGGCTATTTGATGGGAGATCGATTCCACGAAAAATGACCATCAATGCACCGGTACGTCGCCTGTTGGCAGTCGCTCGTGTTCGGCTTTGGCCGAACTGCGTGCTTTTCGTAACGTGGACGAGGACCTGGTAATACGTGTTCAACAGCATCCAGAACTCTACTATTTGTTGATAAACATTACGACAGTATCGTTTCTAAGACAATAGAAGGGCACCACTGTGGAACTTAACAAATCCAGTGAGTGTAAGTTCAAATGGCCGTAAGCACTATGGGACTTAACATCTGAGGTCATCAGTCCCCTAGACTTAGAACTACGTAAACCTAACTACCTAAGGACATTACACACATCCATGCCCGAGGCAGGATTCGAACCTGCGACCGCAACAGCAGCGCGGTTCCGGACTGAAGCGCCTAGACCCGCTCGGCCACAGCGGCCGGCTAAGTATAAGTTTTGTTTTCCTGTTCGTGTTATCTTTTGTTGTACTTGCTGAAGGTAACAGTGATAAATACTCTTCACATTCAGCTATAATTTTGCGTCCTTGTAGCTGATGAATGCAGAAGCAAATGGGCGCCACTGACGTATTTTATTCGCGCTCGTGCTAGACGCAAAACCACATCTGGCCAGGCTGCGAAGAGGATAAAGAAATGGAGACTGGAGGATGAAATGAAGTTGTTAATTACGTTTCTCCGTAACCGCCAGACTTTTACCAACGTTCAACTTCCCCTAGATGATGATAATGGAGAAGAAAACGGTCCATCCTCGGTGGGCCGCAGTACTCCCTCTCGTGCAAGTTCTTCCAACATTAACTCGTAACGTCCTAGGTGCGGTCTCACAGGCCGCTAGCATTTATTGTTACTCTATCGCTATTGGTGGGGTGGGAGATAACAGCGCAGTCTAGTTGTTCTTTCCCGAAGCTGCCGTGGTTACGTTTGCCAGTAGTAAAGTTGGGCAACACGATTCTTTTTCTCGATTTGATTCCTACGATTCAATCTCACATTGCGAATCGATTCCTACGATTCGTTCACGATTCATTCTAGTCTGCGATGGCACGATTCTTACGGAATACAAAAAGTTCTACATCTTACTCACAGATGGCAGGACATGTCTGAAATTCTCAATGGTGTTAGAATCGAACTGTGTCATGATAAGATATGCCATAAATAGTTTATTTATGAGTAAACATGCATATGACGTTACAAGTGTGATTCTCGATTTATACGTGTAATGCCTTAATTGATGAAAGGTCACGTTTGATTTGATTGCATCTATTGTTTTATTTCAGTATGCCAGGAAAGAGCAGTCGATTTTTGCGAAAGGTGATGCAAAATTACGTGGCATGCCAGTTTGGTTGTGTGGCTGTTTTATAGTAACAAAATCTAGCAGTGGGGCAGACGTGGTTTGGCTCATATTGTAGTGTCGGCAGACTTGCCAACACTACGCACACTAATTGAAAGAGGCGGCCAAGATGCACGCGCTAACTCACGAAGGATGGAGTGGGGTCTGAAACAGGAGACTTAATGAATGCTATAAAGAAAAGTACATAGCTTCTGGACTACTTAACTTTTAATCCATCCTTTGTATACATCGTTCTTGATGAGACATCTGGAGATTGTGGCGATACAAGTGAGACTCTTTAGATACATGCACTGTGACAATTGGCGCCTTGCTAAGTCGTAGCCATTAACTTAGCTGAAGGCTATTCTAACTGTCTCTCGGCAATTGAGAGCAAAGGCTTCGTCAGTATAGTCGCTAGCAACGTCGTCGTACAACTGGGGCGAGTTCTCGTACGTCTCTCGAGACCTGCCATGTGGTGGCGCTCGGTCTGCGATCACACAGTGGCGACACGCGGGTCCGACATGTACTAATGGACCGCGGCCGATTCAAGCTACCACCTAGCAAGTGTGGTGTCTGGCAGTGACACCACACATATCATCCTATGTTTTTCTGTGCTAAGATGTCTTTCCAAGTCCACACCACCCTTGTAATTCATAACGCAGCTGACAGCCCTCCCACAAGGCAAATTTAGCTTAACTTTCATTTCTTCTAAATACAAAGCATAGGTATTTTGCTTTTAATTTGCCCGAGAACTTGCCGCTGTCACTACTATTTACGTGAGAAGACGACACCGCGAAGTGTCAGCTTGGTTTTCACGAGTACTATTACGGCCCACGAACTTCGTTTGTTCGTTCCGAGCTTCCTTAGTTCACACGCATCCTGTACTTGACTGCCATCTGGCGGTCGTAATCATTCGGCACGACTCGGCATGATTCAGGAGTTGCCTTCGAAGCATAGCGTACTACATAAGTATCGATGAATCGTTGGAACTTGGAATCGTCACGACTCGGAAATACGCAATCGTTCTTACGATTCTTTTGAACGACGATTCGTCCGTATCACGATTCGATTCTTTATTTAGAGTCGTTCAAACGAACGACTAATTCACGAATCGCCACAACTCTAGCCAGTAGCCACTGGCATGTGATGTGGACCTGAACTATTACTGCTTCTTCCTTGCTAGCGGTAACTGAGACCGTACCTGGGAATTCGCGTTACGGATTCAGTAGCCAGGTCTGTCGACAGTTCATGTTACGGGCACGGGCTTTAAGGATACTGCTTTAAAATGGTTTGAGGACGGTTTAGGAAATGATATTGGATCAGATAGGGACAACGAAATTGAAAGTGAACGTAATACAGTATTGTAATAGCATGACAGAATTTGTTTTTCTACCTGTGAATTCCATGAATGAAACAAATGATTAAAGACATGAAAACAGAAGTGTGGATAATCTTTAGCTGATGGTTCTGCTGGAAATGCGTTAGGTCAAAACAAATATCGCTAGTCGGCCAAGCCTCTTCCAACGATGGCTAATGGCATTATTTTTCCGCACGTTGGACATAAGTGGAGTGAACGCGTTTGCCCTTCACAAATCCTACAAAGACAATAAAATGGTTCAAATGGCTCTGAGCACTATGGGACTCAACTTCTGACGTCATTAGTCCCCTAGAACTTAGAACTAGTTAAACCTAACTAACCTAAGGACATCACAAACATCCATGCCCGAGGCAGGATTCGAACCCGCGACCGTAGCGGTCTTGCGGTTCCAGACTGCAGCGCCCTTAACCGCACGGCTACTTCGGCCGGCACAAAGACAATACTCAGGCGAACCGCTTTAATCACAGATCCAGTTAACTTCGTGCATCCTTCACCGTGTTTTGCGTGTAGCAGAGCCAAGAATACAAGTTGTAGAATGATTGGAAAAACGCAAAATGTGTTCCACCTGTGACCCGAAAAGAAGAGAAAGGCATATTTGCCATTGTTGCACGAAGCCAATCTGATCTGAAATCTGTAGAAGAATTTCAAGCTAGTGCAAAGAAAAGCTGTGAGAAGGAAGTTAAATACCAAAAAAGTACTGGTGTAATTTTCATTTTTTTATGTTTTGTGGGAGTATTTTATGTTACAAGAATAATAAACAATAAAAACTTAGCAAAAAGTAACATCCGGAATGCAAGGTATTTGTAATATTGTGTTCATTTTGTACAATTTTCAATTTAAATGCATTTTTTCGTAAAAATAAACTTTAGAATCCAATTGAGTATTTTTTGTGTGGTATTAATGCAACCTTTAACATAAAATTTGATCTGTTCAACTGAAATTGCTGAATGCAATTTCTATAACTATTTAAACGTAGCGGTCACTCAGGCGTACATGGGACAGTGTGGGGGGAAAAAACTGGGAAGCTAAGGTTAAAACGTGCTGGCCAATTAAACAGAAGGCAAAGGCCTTCGATCTCGCATGGAAGCGCTGATAACAACCTGGAAACTGCATGGACTGATTTTCTAAGAGCCATGAGCGAGCCCCAGCAAAATTACCCAAGTGAAAATATTAATGATATTTTTCGGAGATATAGCAGATACAATGATGTTGTTTTCCGACTCGACACTGCGGAAATAAAAAAAGATATATTCCGCGTTGTTAACACAAAAGAAATTGAAATGTTGAAGAACCAAGCAGCCGGCCGTAGTGCCGCGCGGTTCTGGGCGCTACAGTCTGGAACCGGGCGACCGCTACGGTCGCAGGTTCGAATCCTGCCTCGGGCATGGATGTGTATGATGTCCTTAGGTTAGTTAGGTTTAATTAGTTCTAAGTTCTAGGCGACATATGATCTTAGAAGTTAAGTCGCATAGTGCTCAGAGCCATTTGAAGCATTTTTAGAACCGAGGAAAGGAAATGAGAATAACCATTTGTCCCAAAGTTTTCTCTCTTCATTGAACTATTGAAATGAAGAAGGTTCAGCAGGTTCCGGAGCTGCACTGCCACAGCAAAATCACACCTATTGCTGGTAAATCATCCAATCTCCTCAGTCCCCAACCAAACTAAACAAGTCCCAAGAAACACTCAGCATAAACGCCTATTTGTTCCATTGTTGACTGAACATAGACGGCACACGGTATGTTGTTGTGGGCATAATACGCAAGGAGCACAGTAGGAACACGATGCGCTATCTGGTAACAGCCCCCCCTCCCTCCCTCACACACACACATACACACACACACACACATATCCAAAATATCTCTGGAACAATAACAGCTATTGGAAAACGACTTTCACCGGTATCGATGTAGGCTGGGGCTCATGAATGTACGTATTTGGAAACATTCTAAAACGAAAGCATATGTGTTTTTTTAACACAAACTTATGTTTTTTTTTAATTGACCTCCTATATTTTTTCTTCAGCAATCCATAGCATGACAAAGCACATATGCAATGGCGTTGATTGCATCGCATTATTCCCTTTACATCCCGAGATATTGAGACGCGAAGTTGACGCTTGAAACACCCGACATGCGCTGCTAGCGCACGTCCTGAGGCTCAGGCGTGAACACCATGCTGTCCGTAATCGCAGCAGGATGGCAGCAGACCGTATTATTCGTTTCGGACCTCTTGATAAGTATGGAAGTGTGATTACGCATGTCAATGACATCGCGATTACGGGCAGCATGGGGTTCACGCCTGAGCCTCAGGACGTGCGCTAGCAGCGCATGTCGGGTGTTTCAAGCGTCAACTTCGCGTCTTAATATCTCGGGATGTAATGGGAATATTTCGATGCAATCAACGCCGTTGTGTATGTGCTTTGTCATGCTATGGATTGCTGAAGAACAAATATAGGAGGTCCATTTAAAAAAACGTAAGTTTGTGTTAAAAAACACATATGCTTTCGTTTTAGAATGGTTCCAAATATGTACATTCATGGGCCCCAGCCCTACATTGATACCGGTGAAAGTCGTTTTCCAATAGCTGTTATTGTTCCAGAGGTATTTTGGGTGGACAAGATAGCTGGGACACCATATATATGTGATCTGTAGAGTTTTCATTGAAAAATTTAGTGTCTTTCCGTCTTTTAGATTGTGTTCACAGAAATTATGCGGAAGAAACATCATTAACATTTCAAAGTTATCTTTAAATATGAAACCAAAACCTTGTCTATTTGCAATATATATATATATATCGGGTGATCAGAAAGTCAGTATAAATTTGAAAACTTAATAAACCACGGAATAATGATAATGTAGATAGAGAGGTAAAAATTGACACACATGCTTGGAATGACATGGGGTTTTATTAGAACCAACCATATTGCTAGACGCGTGAAAGATCTCTTGCGCGCATTGTTTGGTGATGATCGTGTGCTCAGCCGCCACTTTCGTCATGCTTGCCCTCCCAGGTCCCCAGATCTCAGTTCGTGCGATTATTGGCTTTGGGGTTACCTGAAGTCGCAAGTGTGTCGTGATCGACTGACATCTCTAGGGATGCTGGAAGACAACATCCGACGCCAATGCCTCACCATAACTCCGGACATGCTTTACAGTGCTGTTCACAACATTATTCCTCGACTACAGCTATTGTTGAGGAATGATGGTGGACATATTGAGCATTTCCTGTAAAGAACATCATCTTTGCTTTGTCTTAATTTATTATGCTAATTATTGCTATTCTGATCAGATGAAGCGCCATCTGTCCGACATTTTTTGAACTTTTGTTTTTTTGTTCTAATAAAACCGCATGTCATTCCAAGCATGTGTGTCAATTTGTACCTATTTATCTACATTATTTCGTGATTTATTCAGTTTTCAAATTTATACTGACTTTTTGGTCACCCGGTATATATATAATCAAATGGGACAGCAACAATGACGTGGGTGTTTGCTAGACAGTGCGTCCTACCGCCTCTTCGTTGGAGTCGGCGTTTTCCATCGCGCTGTCACTTACTGTGTGTTATTAATGAAGCGGATGTGATCTGTAGAGTTTTCATTGAAAAATTTAGTGTCTTTCCGTCTTTTAGATTGTGTTCACAGAAATTATGCGGAAGAAACATCATTAACATATCAAAGTTATCTTTAAATATGAAACCAAAACCTTGTCTATTTGCAATATACAGGGTGTTAGTTTTAACTCGAGATAACTTAATATCTCTGAAGCGACGCACCGCACGAAAAAAAAAAAAAAAAAAAAACTAGGTGAAAAGTCAATATTAGTAAAGTGGACATCGGTCTGTGCTACAACTGGCCACCACCCCTCCTGCGTCTGCGTTGTCAACTTTGTATTTTCAAATGGCAACACCGCATTTTTATTGCATATTCGGATTCCACGCAAAAAAAAAAAAAAATAAACGTACGGGTTACTCAAACCATTGTTTTCCATTCGCAGTAGATGGCACTGAAGTCAACAAATACCGAGTGTTCCTGTTTTTGCAATTACGAACCGACGCATTTGATTCTACCTTTCATTTACAATATAAACCTTTGTGTTCAATGTTTATATTTATGTTCAAAATTTACTTTAGCCGTGCAAATTTGATTGTAACATGCAATATGGTTAGCCACTTCAGTATCTGGTTAGAAACTACGTTTAGCGTGATTCAGTAACAACGACGCGGAAGTAATAGCGTTCTGTTCCCACCTGGATGCTTGATGTCGGTGAACCCTCCTGCCTCCCACCATTGGGGTGCTTGATTTCGGCGAGTCCTCCTGCCTCTGAACCATTGGAGTGCTTGACTTCGGTGAACGTGTGAGTCTTTACACTATATGCGTGTATCCACGGCAGATACACCTTCACTATCACTTCATGGACATGGTTGTGGTTTGTACTCCGCCGGTAGCGGTGTAGCAGCCAGCGTGAGAGTTGCGGGAAACCCACACCGAAATCAGTCACCCTGACGACGAGGATCGAGAGCGGCCCCCGAAATCAAGAATTCCGACGGTTTGGGGCTCACCACAATCAACTCCGGATGAAACAGAAAACTACATTACCATACAAGTGACCTATTTGGTATATAAATGTCAGTCTCTAGCCATATATAAAATCGAATTTGCAACACTCAGGTAACATTTGAATATCATACAACCATCTGAACACAAAGATTTACATTTACGTCGTAAATGAAAAATAGAATCAAATAGTTCAAATGGTTCAAATAGCTCTGAGCACTATGGGACTCAACTTCTCAGGTCATTAGTCCCCTAGAACTTAGAACTACTTAAACCTAACTAACCTAAGGACATCACACACATCCATGCCCGAGGCAGGATTCGAACCTGCGACCGTAGCAGCCTCACGGTTCCGGACTGCGCGCCTAGAACCGCGAGACCACCGCGGCCGGCAGAATCAAATGCGTCGCTTCTTAATTGCAAAAAAAGGCATACTTGTCGTTTGTGGATTACAGCGCCATCGACCACGAACGGAAAACAATGGTTTGAGTAAGCCGCGCCATTTTTTTGGCGTAGAGTTTGAATATGCAATAAAGATGGGGAGTTCTCATTTGAAAATACAGAGTTGACAACGCCAATGCAGGAGGGCTGGTGACCAGTTGTAGCACATACAGATGTCCCGTTTACTAAAAATGGTTCAATTGGCTCTGAGCACTATGGGACTTAACTTCTGAGGTCATCAGTCCCCTAGAACTTAGAACTACTTAAACCTAACTAACCTAAGGACATCACACACATCCATGCCCGAGGCAGGATTCGAACCGTAGCGGTCGCGGGGTTCCAGACTGAAGCGCCTAGAACCGCTCGGCCACTTCGTACGGCCCCGTTTACTAACATTAACTTCTCACGTAGAACGTTATTTTCGTGCGATGTGTTGTTTTCGAGATATTATGTAGGCTCAAGTTAAAACAAACACCTTGTGTACCGCTGGTACCTAATAGATTTGAAGTAGCAGAGGTATATAGCAGACAAATTATTTCATATCCGGTGGCAAATTTATGCCATACAGGTATCCCATTTTGTCTGCAGTGTGAAATTAAATGGCTCTGAGCACTATGGGACTCAACTGCTGAGGTCATTAGTCCCCTAGAACTTAGAACTAGTTAAACCTAACTAACCTAAGGACATCACAAACATCCATGCCCGAGGCAGGATTCGAACCTGCGACCGTAGCGGTCTTGCGGTTCCAGACTGCAGCGCCTTTAACCGCACGGCCACTTCGGCCGGCTGCAGTGTGAAAGCTTTGCCGGCCGAAGTGGCCGTGCGGTTAAAGGCGCTGCAGTCTGGAACCGCAAGACCGCTACAGTCGCAGGTTCGAATCCTACCTCGGGCATGGATGTTTGTGATGTCCTTAGGTTAGTTAGGTTTAACTAGTTCTAAGTTCTAGGGGACTAATGACCTCAGCAGTTGAGTCCCATAGTGCTCAGAGCCATTTTTTTGTGAAAGCTTTATTTACAAAACAACATCCAGTATTTGTAACTGCTATTGTAGTTGTCAAATGTTATCGCCAAACTAAAGAAAGAGAGTACAGGCGATTTAATACATCGATAGCTAAATCTGCGAGAACAAGAGGTATATTAAAAAAGTTCCCATGGGATTAAAATTACATAGCTAAAGTATAAATAAGAAAAACTTTGATGACAGTTAATACACGGAGGAGACAAAAACCATGGGATAGTGATATGTACATATACAGATGGCTGTAGCGTCACACACACGGAAATATGAAAGGGCAGTCCATGGGTCTGTGAAATATGATATTATTATATATTTACAACACACACTAGGACAAAATAGCCCTGATAAAGTAGGTAGCCCACTTACCATATGCGATAACAGCGAAAAATGGAACGAGAAAAGTTGTATCTCTTAGCCTAGCAAGCACTTTTGCACCTTTATACGTTTGAAAGCATATAACCCAGTAACAGCGCAACGCTGCCAACTTCGTATGTACTGCGGACGATCAGATCAGTAAGGAAATGCTATTAATTTTACACACAGGAGTATGAAATTATTACTGTAGAGTGAAATATACTGCTTTCATCGTAAGAATAAACCTGGTGTAAAAATTACACCATGTATTCTTCCGCGTTTTTTGGAATCTCATTGGATTTCGTTTCACGTGGAGTCGAGGACAATCGTGTTTTATTGGAATCTCATTGGATTTTGTTTCGTGTGGAAGCGAGGACAATCTTTCCGGAGTACAGTCAGGTGGGATAATAGTGCTGTGTGTTACGCGCACATCCTCTCAGCGATAAAACGGGACGACAGCTTTAGCACAGCATTTAACTCGGGCAGCAGTGGCCAGCTAGCTGGTCGAACTAACCTGCAGTGATGTGAACAGTTTAGACGTGAAAAAGAGATAAGCAGAGAAATAATATTGCTTCGAATGTCAGTTAATTTACAAATAATGGAATAATATACAACGAAACTCCTTTAATAACATTCTTAGGGAACCAAACGAAAAACAACATGTTCTCGTTCTTAGCTAAGACACTATCGTACATAAAAACAAGAGTTACGAAAATTCCTAACCTAAATACAGGGTAAGTTTTTTACGTGAGCCACATGTGAGGTAAAAGCGTATTTCAGGGATTTCGCCATTTAGTATTTAACTGTAGCCACTGAAGGAATTCATTCAGACGTCCGATAATCTCGGAACTCCTTTCATAACCGATTCCGAAGAATTTGTTTCACAATTGGAACTGCTACTTGCCATGTTAATATCGAGGCGATCAGCAACAGAATCTACGAAGCGTCTCATTTTCTCGTCTTATTTTATGACATGCTATTCTGCAGCATTCATCATTGACCTGTGACGAAGTTCCAGTACACCTGGCAACTTTAATTTCTTTTTACTTCTCGTGCAAATCCTTTAACAGATTACAGTGGTTCGGTAGCAACTGTAAAAATGCAGCATTTGTACGGTAACCTCTATGCAGTGAAAATTACTGTTTTCCGTGTTTCTACGACGCGTATTATTCTGGCTCGTGTGACACACATCTGTGGTATAAAACAATGGACGTAGCCCAAATAAAGAGTATTTTGTCCCAAAAATTTAATTTGTAGTGCTTTTAAATTTAAACAATTTACGTTAACAATGTTTTATAAAATATAGTTGCTTAAGAATTTATATTTGGAATGAAAACTAGAAATTTGCTTGCAGTATGTAATTAGAAACAAGAGGACGTGCATTCTTCATAAAATTATGTTAATGAATGTTGTATTTAAATGACGCAAGTATTCGAACTGAACAAAAAAAGAACAATGTGAGGAGCGAATCAACGACTCTCTATTACCCAGTTACCATTCTCTAACGGTAGCGATTAGGAACAACTTTTTCCTTGACATTTGTAACGGTGTTCCACGTGCGTGTTTCACAACGGAGCAAGAAGCAGCGCCAGCCATTTTCACAGCTTGTATTATATAACGGCACGACAGTCATAGCACAACAATCGTTTCCAAAGATTGCGACTGTACACGATGTTTTAAATGAAAATTACATAGTTAAAGTATGAATAAGAAAACGGTAATGACTTTTAATACACTGAGGTGATAGCAATATGCACATATACAGATTGCGGTAGAATACGGTGGCCGATTCAGTGACCAGTTATCGTCTCAAGCGCTGGGCGAGGTCCTTCGTTTGTTCAGGTGAGGCCGACACTCGCCTGCCACATTTCGTCCGGCCAGTGATGACAGAATCGACGCACACTCCCTGCAGTCTTTCTCAAACGATTTTACAGAAACTATTTGGTAACAAAAATTGATTTTTGCTTTACTTGTAGCTTTATATGCCAGGTTCTTTATGATGCGCCCATCATTTCGTTAATGGTCATACTTCTTGTAATATTTACGTGAAAGACAGACACTGCACGAAATTAGAAAAAGTTTGCAATGAAGAACAGGGCTCGCTATGGTCTTGCGTTTGGTGCATATTACATAATATGTTGCTGCGTACGAAATTTAGCTAACATACTGAATTTTTCTTTAGACTAGGGTGAAGGTCTCTATCTGTCACCAGTCATGAGAAAACTGATTTGATGTAATGCACTCGTTTGCGATAGCACTGTGCCAGCAATAAAGCTGGAGTGAAACATCCGCAGCATTCCTCATATTTCATTATCGGTTTGACATATCGATATGAGATTTCGTCAAATGGTAGCATACAAAGATGAGAGTATTTTGCCATATGGTTATTATGCAAAACTTCATTATCTAACGTGTTATTCCACTAACTACAGATTTTCCGATGGAAGAATGTGATTTTTGAGGGCCAACCACAGCTGGTGAAAGGAGAAATGCTATGGCTTTTGGAACAACATAAGTGAAGTAATTACACATTTATGTTGTGCCGACAATGTGCTTTCTCATGAGATGCTGACCTTAGTTTCCTCAGTTCCTCACGTAATAAACTTCAGTTTCATAATTCTCTCGCAATTTCACCGGCACAACATGTTACTGAAGCGAGACAGTGTAAACTCCGCTGAGTTTTGTCAAAAGAAGCAAATTTTAAGATGGCAACAAGAGAAATGTGTAGGTTTTACTCAAAATTCCCAACTTGTGACACTCCTCTGAAAGTTACAGATGGCCAACAAAATAGGCGAAAACATATCGGTACATTTTCGGCAGGATTCTTTCTAGATACTAACCAAAGAGGTTGTGACAGATCTTTATGAATGGCCGCCACGCTAATGTGGGCGTGAAGGGGATCGGATTAATATTTACAAAAAATATGAGTGTAGTCTTTAGTTTAGAACTGAATTACCCCTCCAGTGCTCGGCATTTCCCCTACAGCGCCTGCCAGCAGCCCCCACCACTACTCAATGCTCTCCTCATGTGTGCCCTGCCGGCCACGGTATTTGGCGTCCAGTATATCGCGTACGCAAGGTATAGAAAGCAAGTGCATAGGTGTTGTTGCCATTTGTACTCAGATGATTCATATGAAAAGGTTTGCGATGTGATTATGTCCACACGACAGGGATTAACATCCTTAGAACATGGAATGGAAGCTGGGGATAGACACATGGGACATCCCATTTCTAGAGTTAAGAGTTTTCAGTTGTGCCTGCAATTTAATTTTTGGGTGTTCTTGTTTTCATTGCATATTTAGTTGTTGTTTCTCTTCTACCTTTTATTTTTTTCCTCTTTCTTGCTGACAACTCACTCATAATGTAACAGGTATCTACTGGTATTTGACCATTGTGCTCTTCATCCCAGAGTGCGAATATGTCTATTATTTGACTGCTTCTTCTGTGCATACAATTGCTGCTCAGCCTGGCAAAAGTTGTTTCGGACTGGAGACACCACTGTGACCTTGGAGACGTCGGCTGAAGGAATGTCTTACAGAAGGTAAATTATGAAACAAAAAGCCCTGTTTTGGAGGTGCTGCAGACAGCGTCACACGCTTCTTGGAGTCGACGTTGAAGATGCTCAGAGTTCATGCCATTGGAAAAGAGCACAGTCTTCTGTGCTTAGTGAGATAATTGTACTCAGTTCTTTGAGTGTCTGCTGTGTAAAGAGTACAACTGTGGGCCGAGCACAGAAGCTTCAGGCACTTCTGCATGGATGCAAAGATTTGTAGATAGTCCTTCTGCCTTGACAAGGGAGCTTCTTCCTTCAAGGCACAATTTCAGTAGGTATACATGTGTCAGAGGCACTCCCATATCCAGGGGTTTATACAGTAGTTCCACATCCACATTGAGTCAAAAGCTGTAGAAACATCTAAGAATGCCACACCAAAGTATTCCTGATGTTAGAGGGCATCACGTGCTTCTTTGTAAGATGGAGGATTGATCTTTCAGGAGCAGGTCTTAGGCTGTATGTTTTGCCGAAGATTGAGTGGATGAATGCACTCAAATATCTTGCTCAATGCTTGAAGCAAACTTTTCGAATGAAAACTCATCGGTGGACATGAGTTCTTCCCAGATTTGTGTATTGGATTCTTCCCTGAGCACAGGATTTTGTTGGAGATACTTGCTATATATTCTGTTGCAGTTGGTGTCATCTGATTTAGCTGTTCATTCGTGGGCAAGTTGGGGCACTCGCCTCTGATTTTGAGGCATTGAAGTTGCCTAGGCACCTCTTCAACATTCTCTTCTTCAGGGCGGTTGTCTTCCTTGTCAGCATCCAGTAATGCTGGCAGGCGTCGTTCAGTGAGATGAACCTGTTCTGGGTTTATTGGATTGTCAACTGGAGGGAAATTGCCTTCAAAAAATCAGCTGTCTGGACCAGTCAGGCAGAGCATTCCTAGTCAGCAGTGTAGCAGTTAGTGTCAGTGTTAGCACACTTTCATTATTGTAGTGCATACTCTTGTCACAACTGATGCTGTCAGCTGGAGGTGCAAGTTGAAATGCTTCCACCAGCTGAGTCCTGTAACACAGCCAGCTGATGTTGCGGGTATTCAGTCCTATCACTCAACGGGAGTCCTATTTCATATATGACTGGTAGAGGCCAGATGAAAATGCACTGTGCATACTTGCCTGCATGATGTGCAGCACTTCTTTAACCAGAGTGGCATTGAGTGCATCCGATTGTCTATCATTGGTCGGGTACATCGTTGGCTCATGGGAGCCAATAACAACTGCACCTTCCTGTGCCATTATTTGAAAAAGCCTCTGTCCATTCTTGTTTGTCTAATGAGAACACTAAGCTGCAAGGTTGGCATTAAAAGTCAAGCCATCCCTGACAAAGACATTGCCAGGGGGCACAATAGTGCTGTGACATAGCTAGCTCAAGGACTCTTTTCAGCAGAGGGTAGCCTGTCACAGTGTGGTAGTCCATGAGTAACCTCAGCAGTGACTGCTTTGACCTCCATTCCTAGCAGCAGGTAGCTGGGATGGATGGTGTGCAAGTGACGTGTACATGTAGATTATGATGCCCCTTCTGTCTGTGGGCCTGAGTGTTCAACAGCATCCTTGGTTTACAGTTTGTGCAGTGCATTTCTGACAGTTTCTGCATTTCAGAAGCTTCTGCATTTTTAAACAGATGTTGACAGCCTCCTCTGTGAGGGTTTGCCAGAATTAGACATCTTGCATGAGGATGCCATTGTCATTCCACATAGATACTGAGATGCCTCATTCAGATGGGCCATGACCAACTGTAGCTGGTCTGAAACTTCCTAGCAGATTAAAACTGTCTGTCAGACCAGGACCCAAACTTGGGTACTAGAGTGAGGTGTGAGGTGGATTGAGTCATGTTTCAATAACTAAGTTGGTAGAGTACTTGTCCACAAAAGGCAAAGATTCTAGGTTCAAGTACCAGTCCAGCACACTGTTTTTATCTGCCAGGAAGTTTCAAATCAGCACATGCTCCACTATAGGAGTGAAAATTCATTCTGTGCTTGGCCCATTGAAGATGACCTGAACAACTGCAGTAACTGCAGCAGCAGTTTGCCATGGAATGATCTTGATGAGATGTGTCATGTGGAGCAGTTCCCTCATTTGAGCTGTGCTGGTGATGTCCCCTACAGTGAGTCTGCAATAACTCTCAGATTCTGGGACTGGACTTCCACAGTGTGTTCCTTGCAACCACATATGATGTGTTCGTGTTGTCTTTCCTTTCATCTATTTTGGCTGGTACATGCACTGTCTGCTCTGACAGTGTTGTCCTTCGCTGATTGGCCTTTTTCTGTCTCTGTGGTCGATTTAGTGACTGCTGGCTGTTTGCTAGAGATTACCATATTTCTGCTGTTTGTTGTGGGCTTACTAACATTCACATGGCTCATCGCAGGATGGACCAGTGCAGGATGTGTGATGGCTGCATCTGGTCCTTGTCCTTGACTTCTTGCCACATCCCTCTCGAAGCATTCACGGCCTCGGCAGCAGACAACATACTCCTTTCCACAACCACCACATAATGGCAGCCCATCACCATTTTTTCTTGTACATTCACAGCTGGCTTGCTCTCCCACACATTTGAGACATCATGACAGCACTGTTTAAAACCACACAATGTTGCAGCAATTGTAGTGACTAGTCGGAGGTGACAATTGTGTAGAATGTCGCTTGTGATGTCTACATGTATGGCAACATACAAACTCCGCAATACACCGTATGTTGTTTGATTGTACCACTAGTAGTTATTTCCTTTCCTGTTCCACTTGCAAATAACACTTGCATGCTCTTGAACCTACTGATAACAAATCTACCAGCCCACCTTTTAGTTGCTTCAGTGTCTTGCTTTAATGCGACCTGGTACAGATCCCAAACACTCAAGCAGTACTCAAGAATAGGTGGTACTAGTTTACTGTATGTGGTCTCCTTTGCAGATTAACCACACTTGTCCAGAACTCTCCCAATAAACCAAAGTCGATTATTCACTTTTCCTATCACAATTGTCACATGTTCGTGCCATTTCTTATCACTTTGCAACATTATGCCAAGATATTTAAATGATGTGATTGTGTTTATGAACATAATGGGGATTTTTCCCTACTCATATGCATTAGCTTCCATTTTTATAGATTTAGAGCTCGCTGCCATTCATCGCACCTTTTTGTCTGTCATCTTGTATCCTTCTACAGTTACTCAACTTCAGCACCTTACGGTACTCCACCGCATCATCAGCAGGCAATGAAAGTTTGCTACCCATCCTGCCCCCAGGTCATTTATGTATATAGAAAAAAATATACATCCTATCACACTTCCCTGGGGCACTCCTGACAACGCCCTTGTCTCTGATGGACACTTGCCATCAAAGACAACATACTGGGTTCTGTTACTTAAGAAGTCTTCAAGTCACTCACGTGTCTGGGCACGTATGCCATATGCTTGTACCCCTCATCTGTAGTTCGCAATGATATTAGTCCGTAATTTGCGGGTTTCCCATTCTTTTACCCTATTATATACGGGAGTCACCTACACTTTTTTTGGATGCCAGGGACTTTGCACTGAGCAAGCGTAAGTGGTGCACCATTCTTGTGTTTTTGGAAATGATAGGCGCGTCGTGGAATGAAGATCATATCTGCAACCCAAGTCCACTACTTGCTGCCAAATCTGTTCCATGCTGTACTTTCTTGGCAGTCATCGAAAAACAGTTTTCAACTTTTTCAGCTGATGATGGAAACATGTAGAAAGGCATCTGCTGCTCAGCAAACATGGCCATAGCAGTTCTGGTGGTTGCCCGCCTTCTTAAATTTCACCTTATACTGTTCAGTTCCAGCTGGTTTGATGATGTAATTTTCCTGGCCAAGTAGCTGGTTCAGCATCTTATAGAGTTCGTTGTAATCTTTGACTTTCTTGATGGTTGGTAGCAGCTTTGGTTTCTTTCTTGTCATCTGTTTCACCTCCTCCTCATGCTCTTCAGAGGTGCTCCCCATCAGCACCAGTGATGCCGATGAAATTTGTGCTCAGCAAGCAGCGTTCTTGACAAATCTGAAGCTGTCAGCATCTATTACCATCATCTTTTTCACATTTTCCCCTTAGGCAGGGACAACCCATTTGCAAGAGCAGTAGTTGTTGTCCTTTTGACATTCCTGTAATGACATAGAGGAAGCTTCCTGGGTAGCTGCAAGTGTGTTGTTCCGGTTCTGACAAAGGAACTTACTCAGGATCCTTGCTGCAATCCATAGCATTGTCCTTATTGTTCCCTGTGCCTGTCATAACAGGGCGATCAGCTGTGACTACCAACTTACCATTGCCATTGCATGTGCAGCCAAACTCCTTCCACAGAGGCTGCAACATCCTCCTCCTGAAATGGCCTACTAACTTGGAATTCTTTGGATCTCTGCAAATGTCGACTTCAAAGAAGTGCTAAGATACTGTTGGCCCCGCTGTGTATGTGGCTGTTAGCAGTAACATCTGTCTTCACTTTTAGTGCCACCTATTGGTCTTGCAGCAAGTGACGGAAAATCCAGAGTGAGCATAGTGCCTGCTAGTGAACGACCTGGAGTTATCATACTTTCCCGACTTTGGAGTGGCACACTGACAGTGTTGTGCAGTCGGCGTAAATACTGGCAATCCTGCACAGAATTTCAGAGTTCAGTCTTAGCTTTTGCCAATGATATTGTAATACTGTCCACTGCACAAGTGTGGGAAATGTTGGAAGCAACCAAAAAATGCATTGACTTGGAGTGTGCACATGTATTTTTCTATGCCAAAAATGCCATACCAAGTACAGAAATGTGGGAAAAAGTTGCAACGTAGAAGGAAATAGACACAAATCTGAATCAATGTATTACATATATTTATAAATAAATGCAAACTTGTTTATGTATCAGATGCAGATGCAAGGGGTGGTGCTGGGAGAGAGTCATGATGACCCCTGTCCACCAAAAACACACATTTAAGTAGAAGCATTTATACTTTAAATATATGAATTTCAGGATTCAATGGTTAGCTTTTGTCAGTGATCTTGCATTACTGACAGACATAAATCAGTTGTTTGTTGTTGTGGTCTTCAGTCCTGAGACTGGTTTGATGCAGCTCTCCATGCTACTCTATCCCGTGCAAGCTTCTTCATCTCCCAGTACCTACTGCAACCTACATCCTTCTGAATCTGCTTAGTGTATTCATCTCTTGGTCTCCCTCTATGATTTTTACCCTCCACGCTGCCCTCCAATACTAAATTGGTGATCCCTTGATGCCTCACAACATGTCCTACCAACCGATCCCTTCTTCTGGTCAAGTTGTGCCACAAACTTCTCTTCTCCCCAATCCTATTCAATACTTCCTCATTAGTTATGTGATCTACCAATCTAATCTTCAGCATTCTTATGTAGCACCACATTTCGAAAGCTTCTATTCTCTTCTTGTCCAAACTATTTATCGTCCATGTTTCACTTCCATACATGGCTACACTCCAGACAAATACTTTCAGAAATGACTTCCTGACACTTAAATCTATACTCGATGTTAACAAATTTCTCTTCTTTAGAAACGCTTTCCTTGCCATTGCCAGTCTACATTTTATATCCTCTCTACTTCGACCGTCATCAGTTATTTTCCTCCCCAAATAACAAAACTCCTTTACTACTCTAAGTGTCTCATTTCCTAATCTAATTCCCTCAGCATCACCCAACTTAATTCGACTACATTCCATTATCCTCGTTTTGCTTTTGTTGATGTTCATCTTATATCCTCCTTTCAAGACGCTATCCATTCCATTCAACTGCTCTTCCAAGTCCTTTGCTGTCTCTGACAGAATTACAATGTCATTGGCGAACCTCAAAGTTTTTATTTCTTCTCCATGGATTTTAATACCTACTCCGAATTTTTCTTTTGTTTCCTTCACTGCTTGCTCAATATGCGGATTGAATAACATCGGGGAGAGGCTACAACCCTGTCTTACTCCCTTCCCAACAACTGCTTCCCTTTCATGTCCCTCGACTCTTATAACTGCCATCTAGTTTCTGTACAAATTGTAAATAGCCTTTCGCTCCCTGTATTTTACCCCTGCCACCTTTAGAATTTGAGAGAGAGTATTCCAGTCAACTTTGTCAAAAGCTTTCTCTAAGTCTACAAATGCTAGAAACGTAGGTTTGCCTTTTCTTAATCTTTCTTCTAAGATAAGTCGTAAGGTTAGTATTGCCTCACGTGTTCCAACATTTCTACGGAATCCAAACTGATCTTCCCCGAGGTCCGCTTCTACCAGTTTTTCCATTCGTCTGTAAAGAATTCGCGTTAGTATTTTGCAGCCATGACTTATTAAACTGATAGTTCGGTAATTTTCACATCTGTCAACACCTGCTTTCTTTGGTATTGGAATTATTATATTCTTCTTGAAGTCTGAGGGTATTTTGCCTGTTTCATACATCTTGCTCACCAGATGGTAGAGTTTTGTCATGACTGGCTCTCCCAAGGCCATCAGTAGTTCTAATGGAATGTTGTCTACTCCCGGGGCCTTGTTTCGGCTCAGGTCTTTCAGTGCTCTGTCAAACTCTTCACGCGGTATCTTATCTCCCATTTCGTCTTCATCTACATCCTCTTCCATTTCCATAATATTGTCCTCAAGTACATCGCCCTTGTATAGACCCTCTATATACTCCTTCCACCTTTCTGCTTTCCCTCCTTTGCTTAGAACTGGGTTTCCATCTGAGCTCTTGATGTTCATACAAGTGGTTCTCTTATCTCCAAAGGTCTCTTTAATTTTCCTGTAGGCAGTATCTATCTTACCCTTAGTGAGATAAGCCTCTACATCCTTACATTTGTTCTCTAGCCATCCCTGCTTAGCCATTTTGCACTTCCTGTCGATCTCATTTTTGAGACATTTGTATTCCTTTTTGCCTGCTTCATTTACTGCATTTTTATATTTTCTCCTTTCATCAATTAAAATTCAATATTTCTTCTGTTACCCAAGGATTTCTACTAGCCCTCGTCTTTTTACCTACTTGATCCTCTGCTGCCTTCACTACTTCATCCCTCAAAGCTACCCATTCTTCTTCTACTGTATTTCTTTCCCCCATTCCTGTCAATTGTTCCCTTATGCTCTCCCTGAAACTCTGTACAACCTGTACAACATAAATCAGTAACAACACGAAAAATCAACATTTTGAAAACAATTTCAGAAGAAAGAAAAAAAAAAAAAAAAAAAAAAAAACAGGACAAAAATTAAGAGTTAAAAATTTAAATATTTTGATCAGGTAGCATGGAACAATAGCTAACTGTGAGACCTGTACAGTTATTCATTCACACACCATGTTCTGTCAGTCCATCATGAAGGAAACTCTTCAGGGAAATAGAATGAGTCAAGCCCTACCTCAACAGGAAGACATTGCTGGTTTCTTCTGTAAAGTATACTGAGGATAATTTGTGACTTGCATTAATCTATTCAAGCTAATAATTATGGTAATTGCTTCTAGATTCATTTTTGGGTGGTTATGCTCGTGTTTTTTTCGTACTTGGTGAGAGAAACTGGAGAGATATTCCATCTTAAACAAGACAGTATTTGCTTGTTTTAGTTTGAAAATGACAGCTAGGCCTAATTTTTACCATGGTTTAAACATATCATATTTTGTATATATGTTTTATATGTATAAACCAAACAAAATTTGACAAGTAATTCTCACTCCTTTATATTTATACAAATAACTTCAAGCCAAAATTCAAATTTTACAATATTATAATTTTCAGACTGAACAGTTAAAGCCGGCCGGTGTAGTCGTGTGGTTCTAGGCGCTTCAGTCTGGAATCGCATGACCGCTACGGTTGCAGGTTCGAATCCTGATGTCTTTAGTTAGTGTGATGTCTTTAGGTTAGTTAGGTTTAAGTAGTTCTAAGTTCTAGGGGACTGATGACCACAGATGTTAAGTCCCTTAGTGCTCAGAGCCATTTGAACCATTTTTTTTTGAACAGTGAAATGATTATTTAAATAAAAAACTTTTAATACAGCACCTTTTTAAAATGGATAAAAGGTATAGCATAATTTCTCCTAACCCCATACAGGTAGTGCTTAAAATGTGAGCTTGTCAATTTTTAGTAGCTATGACAATACTTGAAAAATTTCCATTGGAAAATGTGAGCCATATACAATAGCTAACTGATGTACGAACAATTCACCTAAGTCACTATGGTATGGTCATAGCTATTAAAAATTCACAACCTCAAATTTTCTGCATTATTTGTATGCAGTTAGGGGTCTGTATGGGGCTAGGAGAAATTATTTTTCACTTTTTAGTCCATTTTAAAATGTGCTATATTTTATTTAAATAGTTATTTTCTGCTTTTTAGTCTTATGCGTAAGAAATTTCTCATTTGATTTCAAACATTTTGATGAGATTACAGTGAAGACATGTGGTAAATTTCAGGTTTATTTCTGTTTCTATCCACTTGAGTCATCAGTATATTGCTTCCTCCTCTGTACATCTGATGAAAAGAGTATGACGGTAAAAATTAGGGAGTTCCAATCTCATGTGGAGGCTTACAAGCAGCCATTCTTACTGGCGAACATTTGTGACTGGAACAGAAAAAGAGTGATATAGCAGTGGTACTCAGAGCACTGTCTGCCACACACCGGACAAGAAAACAAGTTAATATTACATTGTCATCCAGTTCTGAACTATGTTGAAAGTTTCAAGTCCCTCACTCATTGGGAAGTTTGTTTGTAATCAATTACAAAATTTGTACCAATCAGACACAAAAACAAAATACCCCCACCTAACACCAGACATGAAAGTGAGTTAATGTTGCATTGTCATTCAGTTTTGAGCTATGTTGAAAGTTTCAGGTCCCTAGTTCTTCAGAAAGTTAGTTTGAAATCAATTGCAAAATTTGTATCAGACAGACAAGGAAGCAACTTAGTAAAACGATGTTAAGAAGAAAAATAAATCCCGCTGAGGACTCACAAAAAGTGCTGAAACATGTTTGAGAATAGTAAAACAATTTCTGGCATAAGGTGGAATATCTCTCCAATATTCTTCTAGATTACTTTTTATATAAGAGAAAAATAGCTGCTTTGGAAAATATGTAAGGTTGGAATGCAAGCATCAGTACATATTATACACTGAGGCAACAAAAGTCACGGGATACCTCCTAGTGTCATATCAGACCTCCTTTCTGCCATCGTAGGTCAGCAACTCGACGTGACATGGACTTGGCAAGTTGTTGGAAGTCCCTTGCAGGAATATTAAACCGTGCTGCCTCTATAGCCGTGCCTAATTGCGAAAGTATTGCCGGTGCAGGATTTTGTGCACGAACTGACCTCTCTGTTATGTCTCATAAATGTTTGATGGAATTCATGTTGGGTGATCTGGGTGGCTAAATAATTCACTCGAATTGTCAAGACTGTTCTTCAAACTAATTGTGAACAGTTGTGGCCCAGTGACATGTCATATTGTCATCCATAAAAATCCCATAGTCGTTTGGAAACATGTAGTCCATGAATGGCTGCAAGTGGTTTCCAAATAGCTGAACATAACTGTTTCCAGTTTATGATTGGTTCAGTTGGACCAGAGGACCCAGTCCATTTGACATCAGCATAGTTCACACCATAAGGGAGTCACCACCAGATTGCGCAGTGCCTTGTTGACAATGTGGGTCCGTGGCTTTGTGGGGTTTATGCCACACTTGAACCCTACCTTCAGCTCTTAACAACTGAAATTGGGGCTCATCTGACCAAGCCATGGTTTTCCAGTCGTCTGTGGTCGGTCACGAGCCTAGGAGTGGCACTGCAAGTGATAGCCCATTTTCACCAAATTTCACTGTACTGCCCTAATGGATATCTTCTTCATATGTCCCATCTTGATTTCTGTTATATCATGCAATGTTGCTTGTCTGTTAGCACTAACAACTCTACGCAGAAGCCTCTGCTCTCAGTCGTTAAGTGAAGGCCACTGTGTTGTCTGTGGTGAGAGGTAATGGCTGAAAGTTGGTATTTTCAGCACGCTCTTGAGGACATTGAAATAATTTAGTGGCAACAAATGAAAATTTGTACAGGACCAGGACTAGAAAACAGATTTCCACCTTTATACGAGTGGTCACTTTAACCCCTTCAGCTATCCAAGCAGTGTTTCCGTCCAACACAAATTCCCAACTTGTCGCACACTATTTCCACCTCTGTCCATCATCCTCATTTCTCAGCATTTAGCATGATACATGCAAGAGTTCGAACCCCTTTCACTCCAGATACGACATCTAGCAGGAATCACACTAAATGCTGTCAGCAGTGAGGATGGTGAGGACAGGGGTGCTACAGAAGTAGTGTGTGACAAGGTGGGAAATTGGGTTGGATGGAAAGCGTGCTCAGATAGCCGAAGGGATTAAAATGACCACTCGCGTTAAGTGGCAAATCTGGGTTCTAGTCCTGGTCCACACAAATTTTCAGTTGTTGCCACTGAATTATTTCAGTGTCCTTGTGCAGCTGCTATTGGTATGGTATTTCTCTTTCATCGTGTATGTATATGACCATGGAATCATGAATGTGTGGTGTATTTTTTCTGACACATCTGTAACAACAGGTACCGCACATATAGTAGGAATATTGTCATGAAGTTTCAAATAGGGCTTTTGGCCTTCCATGTCTGATTGGAAGCATCTGAGTTCTTGTGCATCAAGTTCTGGGTCTTGGCCTTTTGGGAGACATAATAGCACATTACTGTTAGTGTGTTAGTGCACTGGGTGCTGATTTTTCTTAATTTCCTAATTTTACCCGAGCACACTGAAAAGTTGTTGTTGTTGTGGTCTTCAGTCCTGAGACTGGTTTGATGCAGCTCTCCGTGCTACTCTATCCTTTGCAAGCTTCTTCATCTCCCAATACCTACTGCAACCTACATCCTTCTGAATCTGCTTGGTCTATTCATCTCTTGGTCTCCCTCTATGATTTTTACCCTCCATGCTGCCCTCCAATACTAAATTGGTGATCCCTTGATGCCTCACAACATGTCCTACCAACCAATCCCTTCTTCTAGTCAAGTTGTGCCACAAACTCCTCTTCTCCCCAATCCTATTCAATACCTCCTCATTAGTTATGTGATCTACCCATCTAATCTTCAGCATTCTTCTGTAGCACCATATTTCGAAAGCTTCTATTCTCTTCTTGTCTAAACTATTTATCGTCCATGTTTCACTTCCATACATGGCTGCACTCCATACAAATACTTTGAGAAACGACTTCCTGACACTTGAGTCTATACTCGATGTTAACAAATTTCTCTTCTTCAGAAACGCTTTCTTTACCATTGCCAGTCAACATTTTATATCCTCTCTACTTCGACCGTCATCAGTTATTTTCCTCCCCAAATAGCAAAACTCCTTTACTACTTTAAGTGTCTCATTTCCTAATCTAATACCTTCAGCATCACCCGATTTAATTCGACTACATTCCATTATCCTCATTTTGCTTTTGTTGATGTTCACCTTGTATACTCCTTTCAAGACACTATCCATTCCATTCAACTGCTCTTCCAAGTCCTTTGCTGTCTCTGACAGAATTACAATGTCATCAGCAAACCTCAAAGTTTTTATTTCTTCTCCATGGATTTTAATACCTATTCCGTATTTTTCTTTTGTTTCCTTTACTGCTTGCTCAATATACAAATTGAATAACATCGGGGAGAGGCTACAACCCTATCTGACTCCCTTCCCAACCACTGCTTCCCTTTCGTGCCCCTGAACTCTTATAACTGCCATTTGGTTTCTATACTGAAAAGTAATGCCTCCAAATTTTTCATGCGAGAAATCTTAAAGTTTTTTTAAAATAAAACAAATGTTGTTAACTTTCTACAACTCTATTCTTCGTATCTGCATAATAATTTCTCAACATAGTCACCCTGGCAACAACCACAATTCTCCTGATGAGAACCCAGTTTCTTGATACCATCACTGTAGAACGAATGACTTTGTTGATGGAGCCACAACCTCGTCTTTGCTTGCACCACTTCATCACTATCAAAATGAAGTCTCGAAGGTGTTTAAGTTTTGGAAACAGATGAAAATCAGATATGTCCAAGTTGAGACTGTGTGGAGGATGATAGATTACAGTGATCCGAAGATGTCAGATTGTTACAGATGTTGCAGAACTCATATGAGGTGTGACATCATCATGCTGAAGGAGAGGGTGCTTCATGTGTGGACGATCTCTTTGAATTTGAAACTTGCTTACAGCATGCCTTTTCTCATGCATTGACACAGTTACATTACACACCACCTTGTTACATGCTACAGTTCGGAGCCCTCTAATGGCAGAAGGCTGCAAATATGGAAACATAAAGAATAACAGTTTGTACATAAAAATTCAGAGGTATTACACAATTATAATTTCTAGGAAAACGTGCCCACAATTGCTGTGTTGCATCTGTCAATAGCCAAAACTAGAATTCACCGGATAGGTATGTAACAAGATTTGCTAAGTATTTTATTTAATCATTTAAATATTTCCCTTCATCTTTTTTTCTGATGTATTAAGGGATGTGATTTTGATGATTTCACAAATTTTTATTGCGAGTGGGTCTTTTTGATTCCAATAAAAGGGTATTTAGATCCTGTACGTGATATTCCCATGTGGTTTTTTTTCCCCCTCCCCTACACTGATGTCTAAATAATTTGCACAATCTTCTGTTGTATACATCAGTTGTTCAAGAAACTGACAAAACCTTACACACATGCCAGCCACTCCAAGTGGTATGAGCTGATACCTACAGGGATCAAATGCAGTGTTTTTAGGGCTCCATGCATCAATCTGTAGAAATGGAATCCTTATAGGACCACTTTGTTGTCCATCTGTCTGTCTGTCTCTTAGGAACCTTTTTCTCTCAAGAACAGGTATACGTATCAAGTTCAAATTTACTACATCACATATTAATATGGTTCCTTGGAGGTGTAAAAATTTTAAGCTAGTAAGTCATGTTATTCGAAAGATACGGCCAGTTATGTCATATATTTTAATACTCAAAAACTCACTAGTCAAAACCCATAGGATGCTTCCTGTTGACCTAGAGTCATGAAATTTGGCAAGAGGTAGGATTTCATAATACAAGAAAAGGAAAAAAATGAAAAATGTTAATTTGTAACTCTATGTAACACAAAAAAAATTTGTCATTTGTTATCCGTCTGTCTGTGTGTCTGTCCATCTCTTAAGACCCTTTTCATTTGGAGTAGTTTGGCATATCAGTTCAAATTCATGTCATATACTGAAGTCTATGACCCCTTGACAGTGTAAAAAAATTAAGCACCAAAGTCAGTGCAATCAAAGATTCACTCATTTATGTCACATATTTTGACACCTGCAAACTTACTAATCAAAACCTATAGGGTAATTCTCATTGACCTAGAACTATGCAATTCACCAAGAAGCAAGGTTTCACAGTGCAAGTAAAGTAAAAAATCTGAAACATGTTAAATTGTAATCGTAACACATAAAAAATATCTTTTGCCATTTGAACATATATTGCATTCATCTTCCACCAAAAGCATAATAGACAAACATTATTGCTTACAAACATTAAATGTAAGTTGTAGTCATGTTTTAGTGAGTAAATTAAAGATGTTTTATTAAATTTTCTCTCTCTGCAATTAAACTGAAGTCCAATGCTCACTTCTTTTTGTACTGTCCAAGCTAGTCTGAGGAACTGCTTTAGAGATTTTGATATAGTCTTGGAATTCCCAGGACTGATATCTCAGCAGTATCAATAATAACAGGCAACAATCATTGAGATTCTAGATTTCCAGGATGTATGAATTATGCATGTACATATTTAAGTTTGTGCAGTTAGTCCTACTCCCCCTTTGGCCAATTTCTTTTTTCTCTTTTTATTTTTTTATGCTGCTGCTAACATTTTTTGTCTGAAAGGATGTACAAAAAAAACCCTAGCTGCCTTTTAATTTGGCAAATAGTTCTTATAAATAAACTATGAAAAATCCAGGATGGAATGTAACAATATTATGAGAAGGAAAGTTGCTACTCACCATATAGCAGAGATACTGAGTTGTAGATAGGCACAACAAAAAGAGGTTCACACTTAAAGCTTTCAGCCAATGGCCTTTGTCAACAATAGACACACATGCGTGAGTGTGTGTGTGCGGGTATGTGTGTATTGTTGACAAAGGCCATTGGCCGAAAGCTTTAAGGGTGAAACTCTTTTTGTTGTGCCTATCCGTGACTCAGTATCTCCACTATATGGTACGTTATTATAAACATGAATCTGTGACTAACAGTACATTAATCGCGGGTTTAAAATTAACACACAGGCATAAATTCTGGATTGTGTTTTTAATCACTCCTAACTGAGTGGTCAACAGGCTGACTGCTAATGGTTTCATTACTTCTGGAGACAGTAACCAGCACATCATTTCAGTGTTTTTGACACTAAGTCACTGGCACTTTGAAGTCAGTAGCTCCTTATATGCGGAGAAACTCTGTTCATCATCTACAGAAGCCAGTGGAGCATATCTTGTCAGCACCAATAAAGGGAGTTGAGTCAAAGTTGCAAAGGTTTCCACATCTGGACTGTTTATCTAATTTAATTCAAATATGTCTGTAGCAGATCCATCAAGTACATCTCTAACACTCATCAACTTCTTCCACTGTTCCTTCTTCTCTCTACCTTCTTCTTCCAAGCTCTGAATCACCTCACCATGTGCAATATATATCACATGGTCGAGGTTGAGGTACATGCCTTTCAATTGTTGGAAAACCAAAAGCATGTAGCATGCTTGATCAGCCGCCACAAGCATGACTTTTATATTGTATGCCCCATGTCCACAGGTTTGTGCTTGAGTCATTGAATGATTGCATTATCATGTAGTCATTTGTCTTTTCAAGTTGATACATTTTAAAAAGCATAGGTTTTATCCATTCACCAGGTAATGGAAAAACCAACACATTCAAAATATATCTTTACAGCCCATCAGTAGTTTCATCAAAAAGAATCCAACTTCGTGTTTTGCAACTGCCTCTTTCATTTTCTCTGAAACATTGTCATGAATTGACTGTATGTAACTTGTTCTCAGAGTGCTCTCATCCAGCATTAACCTTTGTGTGTACTTCTCAAGAAATGATTTGAAAGCAAGATTGTTTACCTTGTGGATTGGAAATCCTGACTTGATTAATGCCATGGCAAGATCCACACTAAGCTCATTCAGTGACTGCTGCTTTCCAGATCCTGAAGCGAAGGCGTGTACAGAGTAGTTTGATTAGGTTTCGACTTACAAAGCGCAGTGTTCTTTAAACGTTCATTGTTGTGTATGTGCTGTTTTGTTCTGTTTCTTTTATACTTGTCATCGACTGCAATATTTACTTTGCAGATTGTTGACTTCTTCCAAAAGTGAATTTTTTCTGAAAGGGCACATAGCTTCTTCTCCTTCTTAACCTTCAGCATGATTTTGTTGTGAAATATCTGTCTGGTAAAACACTAACATGGCCAATAAGGCAGTACACAGTTGATAGACAGATATCATTAAATTCATGCCAGCACTAATTGAATTTATGTTGCAGCTGTTGCATCATCATTTGTTTAAATTTATTTGATTTCATAGCTGAAAGCTGACCATTGTAACAGAGTTGGCTTTTGTTGCTGGGGGTTTGAATAATTACTGGTACTTTACATAAATTATATTTTAATATTTATTGACCAATGTCGAATTCTGACTAAACAAAATCTTAAAATCCTGTTCAAGAACAGAAAAAAATTGTCTAATCTATTAAAATCACAAATGAATATTGGAGGAAAGGTGCTTCATCATGGAGTAGAAGGGAAAAAGTGTAAAATATAGTAACCTCCCAAAAGGTGCATTGTGCATATTTTGCTTTATTTCATGCTCCCCAAAGCATGTGTTGACCTGTCTGTGTGAAAATAGCTGTGTTGTGATCTTCAGTCCAAAGATTGGTTGATGCGTCCGTCCATGCTATTCTATCCTGTGCAAGCCTCTTCATCTCCAAATAACTGCTGCAGTTTACATCCTTCTGAACCTGCTTACTGTATTCATATCTTGGTCTCCCTCTATGATTTATCACCCCACTCTTCCCTCCAGTACTAAATTGGTGATCCCTTAATGTCTCAGAATGTGTCTTACAAATTGATCTCTTCTTCTAGCCAGTTTGCACAACAAATTTCTTTTCTTTTCATTCCTATTCAGTACCTCATCATTAGATACATGATCTACCTCTCTAATCTTCTGTGTTCTTCTGTAGCACCACATTTCAAAAGTTTCTATTCTCTTCTTACCCAAACTGTTAATCGTCCATGTTTCACTTCCTACATGGCTACACTCCATACAGATACTTTCAGAAAAGTCTTCCTAACACTTAAAACTTTATTCAATGTTAACAAATTTCTTTTCTTTAGGAGAGGGTTTTTTTGGAAAAGTTTGCACCTTAAAATCCTTTCTTTACTGATGATACTAGTCTCATGAAATGAAAATGTAAAACCCTTAAATGTGTCTAACAAGAAAAGAAAGAACAGATTTTGGTTGTTTATTGTAGACTAGCTATAAAAGACAGAAACACATTGTGCATGTCACTAAATAGAGGAAGGTTCAAAGTTTCGGCACTGCTGTGCTGTTGTTTGTTTGTAGCAACATGGTAACTACACCACAAAAGAAATCACTTTGTATGTCGCAATTTGTGCAAATTCAGTCCATTTTTCAAGTGCAGCATGCATTCCACCCTTGATTTAGCAAGAAGCCACCTCTGTGCAAGCAGATTTATGACTGGCATACAAAATTCATGGAAGTTGGTTGCATATGCATAGGGAAGAGCACTGGTCAGCCATGTAGATCACATGAAAATGTCAAGTGTATCCTAGCTTTTGTTCACAAGGAGCCCTTGAAAATCCCCAAGACAGGCAGGCCAGCAACTTCAACTTCCTCAAATAACAGTGTGGCATTTTCTGAAAAGACGCCTGCATATGTAACCATACAAGTTGCAGTTACTACAGCAATTGTGTTCCTGCAACCATAACAAAAAGGAATTTTGCAGAGGATATGGCAGAGACCATGGAAGAAGCCTGGAGATACTGACAGGTTTCAGATAGATTATATAATGGTAAGACAGAGATTTAGGAACCAGATTTTAAATTGTAAGGCATTACCAGGGGCAGATGTGGACTCTGACCACAATCTATTGGTTATGAACTGTAGATTAAAACTGAAGAAACTGCAAAAAGGTGTAAATTTAAGGAGATGGGACCTGGATTAACTGAAAGAACCAGAGGTTATGCAGAGTTTCAGGGAGAGCATAAGGGAACAATTGACAGGAATGGAGGGAAGAATGGGTAGCTTTGAGGGGCAAAATAATGAAGGCAGCAGAGGATAAAGTAGGTAAAAAGACGAGGGCTAGTAGAAATCGCTGGGTAACAGAATATATATTGAATTTAATTGATGAAAGGAGAAAATATAAAAATGCAGTAAATGAAGCAGGCAAAAAGGAATACAAATGTCTCAAAAATGAGATCGACAGGAAGTGCAAAATGGCTAAGCAGGGATGGCTAGAGGACAATGTAAGGATGCAGAGGCTTATCTCACTAGGGGTAAGATAGATACTGCCTACAGGAAAATTAAGGAGACCTTTGGAGAAAAGAGAATCACTTGTATGAATATCAAGAGCTCAGATGAAAACCCAGTTCTAAACAAAGAAGGGAAAGCAGAAAGGTGGAAGGAGTATATAGAGGGTCTATACAAGGGCAATGTACTGGAGGATAATATTATGGAAATGGAAGAGGATGTAGATGAAGAAGAAATGGGAGATATGATACTGCATGAAGAGTTTGACAGGGCACTGAAAGACCTGAGTTGAAACAAGGCCCCGGGAGTAGACGGCATTCCATTAGATCTACTGACAGCCTTGAGAAAGCCAGTCCTGACAAAACTCTACCATCTGGTGAGCAAGATATATGAGACAGGCAAAATACCCTCAAACTTCAAGAAGAATATAATAATTCCAATCACAAAGAAAGCAGGTGTTGACAGATGTGAAAATTACCGAACTACTGGTTTAATAAGTCACGGCTGCAAAATACTAACGCGAATTCTTTACAGACGAATAGAAAAACTAGTACAAGCCGACATTGGGAAAGATCAGTTTGGATTCCGTAGAAATATTGGAATATGTGAGGCAATAATGACCTTACGACTTATCTTAGAAGAAAGATTAAGAAAAGGCAAACCTACATTCCTAGCATTTGTAGACTTGGAGAAAGCTTTTGACAATGTTGACTGGAATACTCTCTTTCAAATTCTGAAGGTGGCAGGAGTAAAATACAGGGAGCGAAAGGCTATTTACAATTTGTACAGAAACCAGATGGCAGTAATAAGAGTCGAGGGGCACGAAAGGGAAGCAGTGGTTGGGAAGGGAGTAAGACAGGGTTGTAGCCTCTCCCCGATGTTATTCAATCTGTATATTGAACAAGCAGTGAAGGAAACAAAAGAAAAATTCGGAGTAGGTATTAAAATCCATGGAGAAGAAATAAAAACTTTGAGGTTCGCCAATGACATTGTAATTCTGTCAGAGACAGCAAAGGACTTGGAAGAGCAGTTGAATGGAATGGATAGCGTCTTGAAAGGAGGATATAAGATGAACATCAACAAAAGCAAAACGAGGATAATGGAATGTAGTCGAATTAAGTCGGGTGATGCTGAGGGAATTAGATTAGGAAATGAGACACTTAGAGTAGTAAAGGAGTTTTGTTATTTGGGGAGGAAAATAACTGATGATGGTCGAAGTAGAGAGGATATAAAATGTAGACTGGCAATGGCAAGGAAAGCGTTTCTAAAGAAGAGAAATTTGTTAACATCGAGTATAGATTTAAGTGTCAGGAAGTCATTTCTGAAAGTATTTGTATGGAGTGTAGCCACGTATGGAAGTGAAACATGGACGATAAATAGTTTAGACAAGAAGAGAATAGAAGCTTTCGAAATGTGGTGCTACAGAAGAATGCTGAAGATTAGATTGGTAGATCACATAACTAATGAGGAGGTATTGAATAGGATTGGGGAGAAGAGGAGTTTGTGGCACAACTTGACTAGAAGAAGGGATCGGTTGGTAGGACATGTTCTGAGGCATCAAGGGATCACCAATTTAGTATTGGAGGGCAGCATGGAGGGTAAAAATCATAGAGGGAGACCAAGAGATGAAAAGACCAAGCAGATTCAGAAGGATGTAGGTTGCAGTAGGTATTGGGAGATGAAGAATCTTGCAAAGGATAGAGTAGAATGGAGAGCTGCATCAAACCAGTCTCAGGACTGAAGACCACAACAACAACAACATGGCAGAGAACACTTTTTCTGTACTACTCCTCTTTTCAGTCGAATCAATGTTTCATCTATTGAGTGAAGTAAACTGCCATAATATAAGAATTTGGGGGTCACAAAATCCTGGCATTGCCGTCAAACAGGAAAGATAATTACTGAAGTGTTTTGTGCTGTTTCTGTTCACAAAGTTTATGGACCTCCCTTTTTTGTGGAAGAAAGTGTAACAGGGATGTTATACCGGGACATGCTGCAAAATTGGTGGTTTCCTCATCTTCACGAAGATTCCAGTGATTTCATTTTTATGCTTGACGGCAGTCCTCCTCAGTTTCACCTTGAGGTGTGGTGTTACCTTAACAACACCATTCCACAATGTTGGATTGGAAGAAGTGGCTAACAAGATCATGTTCATCGCTTTTGGCCTCCCAGGTCGCCAAACACCACACATTTAGCGATTTATTTTTTTTCTGTGGGGATAGATGAAAGCCAGACTCTTTTTGTCTCACTTATGGCAGCTACTCTTCAAGAGCTGAGAAAGCAAGTTTTTGAAGTTATTGGTTAAACAGGAATGGACTACCATTTTGATGTTTTACGAGCAATGCATGGTGCTCACGTTAGGTGTATGGCATAGTGCTTGTGTGAACATAAGACTGCAGGACCTTCCTCTATCAAGTGATATGCACAATATGTTTCAGAGTTTGTGATAAACAATCGAAATCTGTTCTTTTCTTCTGAATCACCCCATATTTCTACAATAAGGAAAGGTGTCCTACAATAAGGAAAGTTAGTTTGCACAAAACTCATTTATTGGACACTTCTAATGTTATATGAAATTTAATTAGGTGTTTGTTGCTCACTGTATGTTATGTTAGCAAATTTTGTTGCACCACCTGTAAGTTTGGGGAATCGGGTTACATATATGTAAAATAAGGGAAAGGTAACCAGTCACCTACAGTGTATCAATGCATAGAGCACAGAAACACATAACAGAAAACAGCGTTCACATTGGCTTTCAAACAGTAACTCTTTTTGTAATGCAAGTATACACAACCATACAGACACCCAAATGCACACCCCCATGGTCACAGCAAGACTGGTTACTGATACTTGATTATTGAAAGCAGTTGCTTGATCTGATAAGAGACAGGGAGGTTATAGAGATGGGTGCAAGGAGGGGAGAGTGGGAAAGAGGCAGGTGTTTGGACAGATGACTCTGCAGCCACACAACAGGATGAAAGGAATACAGAGGTTAGAGCAAAAAGAGATGTAAGAAGACGGAAAGGGAGGGGAAAACAAAAGAGAAAGGTGAGGATGAAAAGACAGTACATGATGGGGGAGAGAAGCAATTGGGATTGAAAATGAGAGAGAAGAGAGGAAAGAGAGAAAGGGGGGGGGGGGGAATACCCACATGGGAGGATGGAGGGGGGAGGAGAAGAGTGGTGGGAGAATGTGGTGCATGATTTGGATCAAGAAGGTGTGGTTTGGACAGAAGAGTGCATTTCTTTGTGGACTAGTGCCACTCACATGTGTGTCCACCCACCGAACCTCATTGACATTTTATCCTAGCCCAACCTACCTTGTTGCTTTCAACCTATTTGCTCAGCATGTCTTTCTTCCATTAAACTATCCCATTGAAAGTGCAGTTGTTCTTGGTGTGTTGTAAGTGAGGTAGTGTGGGGGACTGAAGGTGTATTAGTGAGAGGCATTGGTTAACTGTGTTTGTACATGTGGTGGTTAAAAATACATATTTTTCATATGATACTCTGTAAAATGCATGTTTTAATGTTCACCACCTGTTGTACATGTACAGGTAATGAATAATACTGAAAATAAATAGCAATGTACATTAAATGTGTTCTATCTCAACAGCCATTCGGAATAGGCCATATGTCCATATGAAGTATTTTCCTTCAAATGGTGATTCCTGTCATACCCCTCAATATTTACCATCCCTCTTGGGTCAAACTGTGTTTAAATAAAGATGATGTGACTTACCAAATGAAAGTGCTGGCATGCTGATAGACACACAAACATACACACAAAATTCAAGCTTTCGCAACCAACGGTTGCTTCATCAGGAAAGAGGGAAGCAGAGGGAAAGACGAAAGGATGTCGGTTTTAAGGGGGAGGGTAAGGAGTCATTCCAATCCCGGGAGCGGAAAGACTTACCTTAGGGGGAAAAAGGGACGGGTATACACTCGCACACACACACATATCCATCCGCACATATACAGACACCATGTGCGGATGGATATATGTGTGTTTGCGAGTGTATACCTGTCCCTTTTTCCCCCTAAGGTAAGTCTTTCCACTCCCGGGATTGGAATGACTCCTTACCCTCTCCCTTAAAACCCACATCCTCTCGTCTTTCCCTCTCCTTCCCTCTTTCCTGATGAAGCAACCGTTGGTTGCGAAAGCTTGAATTTTGTGTGTATGTTTGTATTTGTTTGTTTGTCTATCAACATGCCAGCACTTTCGTTTGGTACATAAAATCAATGCCAGAATGGAGCATTTGTTTGCAGGTATGCATACAATGCAGGGGGGCCATATTTTGCGCTAAAGCTTGTTGTTGGCTCAGTTGACTTTCCAAGGTATCATGATGTTAATTCCCTGTCAGATTGCTGTCCTGAAGCCTCTGCTTCGCCCTGTAAGTGGTATCCAATGGTTTGTGCTACTTGAAAAGGTTGTGCAATAGTAGCATTTCTTACAAGGAAAGATCGTGCAATTTCTGTAAGGCTGTACGTACTTCCTTATCTGGTGCAATTGGTCCAACACATCTCAATGTACTTTCAATCGAAAATGGTTTCACAGCTGAAACTAAAGTAATTTGAAAAACTGATGTCTTAATTTGTCCAGTGAAAGACAGTATATTACAATATTATGATACAGACAATTAGCAAATATTTTTGTTTCAGTACCACATTGCTCATTATGTTCAAGCATTTTATTTTAGCCGGCCGCGGTGGCCAAGCGGTTCTAGGCACTTCAGTCCGGAACCGCGTGACTGCTACGGTCGCAGGTTCGAATCCTGCCTGGGGCATGGATGTGTGTGATGTCCTTAGGTTAGTTAGGTTTAAGTAGTTCTAAGTTCTAGGGGACTGATGACCTCAGATGTTGAGTCCCATAGTGCTCAGAGCCATTTGAACCAACCATTTTATTTTACTTTATTTGTAACTTACTTGCAAGCAATTTCAGATATTGCATTCCTCAAGGAAACAGCTGCCATCTCTGCTGTGCTTTTCTTCTCCGATGTCATGTAATAGAGCTGAGAAGCTCGCTGCAGTCGCTCGACAATCCATTGCTTTTCCTGAAGCTGATTTTTTATCCTGGTAGGAAGGAATGTCATGATAAGATTGATGTTTCTGTCCTTATACTGGTTGTTAATTTTTAGCTTTTAGAAACAAATCAAAGCCATCATATTTGTAATAATTTGCAATTTTTGGGTTGTGTCAAAGAATATTTTTATGTTTGCGACATTCATGTGTTTTACCTAGGAAAAATTTCATCGCAGATAGAGACGGATGTGAAGTTCTGGATTTTCCTCATTGTCATTTCAAGGTGGGTCAACTCCTCAGCTAGTTCCATTTCACTTGGTGTTCTTTCCACTTGATCTTTGAGGTCTTCATCACCCTACATAGAAATATTATCTTAAATTCTATAAATATTGTTTTAGGCTGAGTCAGTAATTTTGTACAAATATGTGGAACAGTGTACTAGACAGTTGCAGTTCAAATGTATTACAAGATATAGTTATTACTTGGTTGTAACTAGCAGAACCTGTGACTTAATTGAGCAAAGCTGAATAATCATTCTGTGAAAGATCTAAGTTAGAGAGGAATAGCAGCCGCCTTTCACTTCTCTCACCTTCCCCCCACCTCGCACCTCTACCCCACTTCCCCTGCCGTCTCCGTCTGTCAGTTCAGTCACTGTGTTCCAGAAATATTACCCTTAAACAGAGAAGGGCTGTTAGAAAATACATTATTAATTAAATGCTGTGAAACTGGTACATTGTTAAATTAACGGGAAGGGTTCTACATTGGAAAAAATAGCTCTTGTTTCTTCAGTTTTATTAATTAGTTACTGTTTGTTGACAACTTAATATCTAACCTACTTAACTGATATATACCACAGAACAATATTTATTTGTTTGCTGTAGAAATAGAAGTCTGTTTACACTGAGTGTTGCTACTTGACATGCAGATAATAGCAGTATTTAAATCTTCCATCTAGATCATCACGTAATTGGTATCTATGTTTAATGAGGTAAGTTTTTAATTTTCTCTTGGTTTTATAGGAATTCTCAGTTTATTGTTGTGCCCAAGACAGCAACTTGTTGACATTTAGACCAAAATACAGACCTATACTGTTAATCCTAGGCAAGGGGGCACACTCTATATGTAATTTTTTTTTGTCTTATGTAAGTCAGAATTCAGTCAACAAATACTATTAAGGAATAAATAAGTTAAAAAATGTATCTCTTTTATCAACTTTACAAAGTATTCTTATTGGGCCCTTATGATGAGTAAATACTTTAGTTGCTTTTCTCCAGAAGGTAATTCTGTAAGGGAACATGGACTGAAACCAAGCAAAATAATTCATCATACTTATTTTCAAGTCAACTCGGAGAAGTATACTCCTGAGTACAAAACACCAAACAGAGCTTGATTAGTTTTCCCATGTATTGACACTCTTATTTTCAAATTGTGCATTATACACTTTGGTGAGATTAAGACATTTAATTGTTTTCTGTGATCCACTTTTAATTGTTTTCCGTGAGCCAGGTGTAGGCCAGCTGAGCCATCACTTGGGTTGTGCCTGGTATAGTTAAGTTTAGATCCTCGATTAGTATTCTTCTGTCTTCAATGAAGGACAAACCTAAAAGTGATTTATGTTAGTAGTAAAAGTGATTTATGTTAGTAAAAAGTGATTTATGTTAGTAGTAACGGAAGGGGACATCATAATGAGATCATAAAGTGATTTATGTTAGTAGTAACGGAAGGGGACATCATAATGAGATTTATATGACACCACATTTTATTAAAAGAAAGTGTCACTTTCACCTTATATTGTATTAATTTTATTTGTTCATGACTAGTTTGTCTTGTAGACCATTCTCAAGTGATTTTGTGGTTATATAATAGAAAACTATGCCTTTCATATTGAAATGTCAGTGTCTTTAAACTAGTGTTTTTTATTGCTTTTAGTTCACAAATGCCGTCAAATCAACAAGACAGCATTTGTGAACCAAAATGAATTTAAGAACACGGACATTTCAATATATAATGCATAGTTTTCTGTTGCAGAACTACAAAATCACTTGAGGATGGTGTAGAAGACTGAAACTAGTTATAAACAGATGAAGTTAATACAGTAAAAGCAGAAAATATCACTGTCTTTTAATAAATGTATTGCTGTGGTACCCACTATGAAGCAAATGTACCACATTTTGTGTTCCCTATTCTGAGTTTCATTTAAATCCTATGGCTTAGATAGTATGTTTTATTATTTCCTGTCATGAAGGTAAGACACCATTCATGCTGGAAAGAAGTCCTTAATGCTATATCATTTTGGTTTTTCATGTAGAATTTTGCAGTCCACAAATCAAAGGCTCCAGCACGGTCACAGAATGAAGCAACATTATAGGTTTTCATGACAAAAGCTGCTATCAGGCACTGGCCTCTCAATATACACTCCTGGAAATGGAAAAAAGAACACATTGACACCGGTGTGTCAGACCCACCATGCTTGCTCCGGACACTGCGAGAGGGCTGTACAAGCAATGATCACACGCACGGCACAGCGGACACACCAGGAACTGCGGTGTTGGCCGTCGAATGGCGCTAGCTGCGCAGCATTTGTGCACCGCCGCCGTCAGTGTCAGCCAGTTTGCCGTGGCATACGGAGCTCCATCGCAGTCTTTAACACTGGTAGCATGCCGCGACAGCGTGGACGTGAACCGTATGTGCAGTTGACGGACTTTGAGCGAGGGCGTATAGTGGGCATGCGGGAGGCCGGGTGGACGTACCGCCGAATTGCTCAACACGTGGGGCTTGAGGTCTCCACAGTACATCGATGTTGACGCCAGTGGCCGGCGGAAGGTGCACGTGCCCGTCGACCTGGGACCGGACCGCAGCGACGCACGGATGCACGCCAAGACCGTAGGATCCTACGCAGTGCCGTAGGGGACCGCACCGCCACTTCCCAGCAAATTAGGGACACTGTTGCTCCTGGGGTATCGGCGAGGACCATTCGCAACCGTCTCCATGAAGCTGGGCTACGGTCCCGCACACCGTTAGGCCGTCTTCTGCTCACGCCCCAACATCGTGCAGCCCGCCTCCAGTGGTGTCGCGACAGGTGTGAATGGAGGGACGAATGGAGACGTGTCGTCTTCAGCGATGAGAGTCGCTTCTGCCTTGGTGCCAATGATGGTCGTATGCGTGTTTGGCGCCGTGCAGGTGAACGCCACAATCAGGACTGCATACGACCGAGGCACACAGGGCCAACACCCGGCATCATGGTGTGGGGAGCGATCTCCTACACTGGCCGTACACCACTGGTGATCGTCGAGGGGACACTGAATAGTGCACGGTACATCCAAACCGTCATCGAACCCATCGTTCTACCATTCCTAGACCGGCAAGGGAACTTGCTGTTCCAACAGGACAATGCACGTCCGCATGTATCCCGTGCCACCCAACGTGCTCTAGAAGGTGTAAGTCAACTACCCTGGCCAGCAAGATCTCCGGATCTGTCCCCCATTGAGCATGTTTGGGACTGGATGAAGTGTCGTCTCACGCGGTCTGCACATCCAGCACGAACACTGGTCCAACTGAGGCGCCAGGTGGAAATGGCATGGCAAGCCGTTCCACAGGACTACATCCAGCATCTCTACGATCGTCTCCATGGGAGAATAGCAACCTGCATTGCTGCGAAAGGTGGATATACACTGTACTAGTGCCGACATTGTGCATGCTCTGTTGCCTGTGTCTATGTGCCTGTGGTTCTGTCAGTGTGATCATGTGATGTATCTGACCCCAGGAATGTGTCAATAAAGTTTCCCCTTCCTGGGACAATGAATTCACGGTGTTCTTATTTCAATTTCCAGGAGTGTATATCTTCTTTATTGTCATTTCTTGTTAACAGTATCAGCTTATTCCCAAGAATTAGCAGCTTTCACTCAGTTAATACTAGATGGAAATCGAATCTGCATTTGGATCCCACTTTTTTGAGTCTTGTGCAGAAAGGTGTGCAGTATACTGTGGCATCCATTTTCAATCAGCTACCACAAGAATTCAAAAATCTTAGCAGCAATTCATGCGCTTTCAAATCAAAGCTGAAGAGTTTCCTCATGGGTCACTCCTTCTCTTCTGTCGAGGAGTTCCTTGAAAAATTAATCTGATTCCTGTGTTATATCATTGATTATGTTTACATAAACTTATGGCTTCTGTTTCTTTGGCTTCATAAACATTTTAGTTTATCGGTTATTACTTTTATGTTGTAATTTCATGTACTGACGAGTTCCATTACCTTAGAGATTTTCTCCTCAATCTGGTCTGACAGAACTAGACATGTAAAATAAAAAAGAATAAAATAAAATAAAATAAAATTGAAATAAATGCAGTGGCAACAAGTGAAAATTTGTGCCAGACCAGGACTCAAGCCCGGATTTCCCACTTTTTGCGAGCAGTCAGCTGAATTATTTCAGCTATCTAAGCATGCATCACATCCATCCCAAATTCCCACATGTTGCACACTACAGACTTAGTATCCCATGTTCATTATCCTCATTGCTCGTGGCCCCACCTGATCCTCTCAAGAGGTCAAATGAAAAGTGCATCTGCACTGAAGGTATCATGTCTGCAAGAACTGACACAACACATATAAATATATGTGCCTTGGAGGCAAGCAATGGTTCCTTTAGTGTGAATGCACTCTTCATTTGACATTTTGCAGGAATCAGGTGAGGCTGAGAGCAATGATGATAATGGACAGGTGGCATTACATCTGTTGTGTGCAACATGTGGTAATTTTGGTTGGACGGGAAGCGTGCTTGGGCAGCTGAAATAGTTAAGGTGACCACTCATGACAAGCAGGGAATTTAGGTTCGAGTCCTAGTCCGGCACAAATTTTCACTTGTCGCCATTGGATTTCTTTCAATGCCCAATTGTGGATGATCTCAGAATTTCTCTTTTGTGTTTCTTAGGCACATTGTAGTGGATAAACAGGTACAGAAGTACTCTATACCTGCATCCATGAAGTATGCTCAGGTGGAGGCCGCAGTTGCGGACAGAGATTTAGTTGTATGTTGAGAGTAAACTGATGAGATTTTTCTCTGAAGACGCTGTTTTCATCACTGTCCACATTTGGGTGTGCAGTGATTTATCCAACCACTAGAGATGCTCAAGTGCAGATCCATCCATATGGGAGAAGTTGTGGATAACTGTGAATACGAATTCTGGGCTTTTTGTGTGACTGTTATACATAGAACCGCCTCATTGGCAAAGTTCTTGCTAGGGCCTGAATCATAACTTGCAGTGTGGTCGCTCACTTCCAGGTAAAGTAACAGTAAACAGGATAGAGCTCCCATACCCGTCAACCATGCTGCGTCCATAATGGACCCACAAACCCTATGTGCACCCACTCCCACTGATGATTGGGTATGGGCCATTAAGAGCACTACTGTGAAGACTCTGCTTGTTAGGTGGTGTGAGTGTTGCAATCCTGGACTGCCCACTCTGTGTCATTGTCCATATCCAGCCAATGGATATACTGCATTGCAAGAGCCTTCATCTGTAAAATCCACTGTGGCGATAATTGAGAAACTCTATAGTACCTGCAGCTAGCATGTGTTCAAAACAAACCACCCTGTCTTCTGAATCTTCTGTTGACAGCAGGGTACACTGTAGCTGATATTTAGGTGTTGCCAGAGTGAGAATTATCACTGGCATTGTGCGTGATGGTAGGCTCTGTGGTCACCCAAACTGAAAATGTTTAACCACAGTTACAGCCCCAACAGCTCTTATCGTGTAATTTTTACTGCTTCATATGCTGTAGTAGGAAAATAGTATAGCATGTACTGAAAGCTACAATCCAGGTTTGAGGAGCACCTTGTCCATGTAAAACTCATAGTTTGAACACCTACATTTGGGATGAGGCTTCAACGGTGGGTGGGGGGTGTCCATGTGGTGTGTCTTTAATAAATTGAATAACTGTAATTACTGAGGAACCTTTGTAGGTGTTGGACTGTTTCAAGAGGAATACTAATGCATGGAATTATGATAGTTTGGTCTCCTAACCTGTGTGTGAGTAATTTAGTTTTACCACTGACAGTATTTTGGAAATATGAGCTATGGACTGTTGCAGTCTATTTGGATTTTCACACCTTTGCCACACTATGAAATATAAGTGGCTGATACTAAATGTGTGTCTGATGTAAATGTAGCCAGGCACGGAGGGGGAGCGGAGCAATTTTAAGCATGACTTTAGTGATAATAAAGCCTCTTTGCATGCTGTGGTCCAAATAAATTGTGCACCTGTCTTTTGCAGTTTGTTTGAGAGATGGTGTATTTGGTTGACATTACGTGTAAACTCTTCAAAATAATTTACTTTCGTAGGAAATACAAAAGCTTTTTTACATTTTTTGGGAGCTACACTTTTTCTGTTTTCAACTTGTACTTTAGTTGATTCTAATTGAATAACGCACGCCCCCATGTTGCCAAGATTGTTTCAACTATGCTGCAGAAGTTGGTCTGGGAGGTCCTTACACATCCTCCATATGGTCCCAATCCCTCCCCATGCGACTGCTGTATTTTTGGTGCTCTGAAAAAGACATTTGTGGCTATCAATATGCTTTGAATAAAGAGGTGCATACCCAGGTACAATCATGATTCCATAGGTAACCGCAAAAATTTTTCCATGAATGCATTAACCATCTTGTTTCACGTTGGGATAAATGCACTAATAGTTATGGTTATTACTTTTGAAATAATAAACAGTTTACTTACTTTTTTACATCTGTCTCATTTTCATATGACTGCGTCTTATAAATACTTCTGACTTGCGCTCTTCTATTACCCGATCTAAATAACTTACACATCAAACTCTTTGTTTTAATTCCATTTCAACTTCAGTGCATCGCTGTTGACTGCTGTACACTTTATTGCCATTTAGTACATTACCGCCCACAGACATAGCGATAAACACAGGTGCATACGCATGTTTTTGATCTTGTCATCTTATGGGCTTTTTTATTGTAAAGTTTTGTCTTGAGAGTCCCACTGTTTTTTATTATCATTCAAACCTCATTCTTAATGTCTCCATAAAAGCACTCCATTCATTCTTCATTTCTTTGATCCACTTCAGAGCAGACAACAGACGGTATCCCGTTAGCAGCTGGTTTAAGTATTTACTTTTTGAATGTTCAGATTCCATAAATTATGCACAGAATCAGCTAGGAAAGAATTTTATGTAAAACATGATTACAGGGAGGGATGGGACATTTGTTAAGACATCAGTGAGTAGCTTTCTTAGTACTAAATGATTCTGCACAGAGCAAAGCTATAGTGGAAGACAAAGACTGGGATACATCAAACAAACATTTGAGGACTTTGGGTGTAAGTGCTGCTCTGACAAGGAACTCCTTAAGTGCAAGGTTGCCAAAGGCCAATTATGTTTTTGGTATTCGACACCCTACATATTGTCTACCAAGCAATCATGATGTTGGCTGCTAATGGCAACAGTGACAGGACTGGAGATATCCAATGGTGAGCACAGTGTGTGGCTACAGAGCGTAGTTGAACTGCTTAGTCAACATGTAACTCACAACATTGCCACACTGTTAATGGTGTTGATACAAAGCAGAGCAGTGGCAACAAGAAACAAAACAAACATTGCCTTATATCTACAACAGTTGCCAAAGTTGACAGTTCATCAGAAAGGAACCCAAGGAATTTTGCAGAGTTAGAAAGAAATGGCAGATAAAATATTAGCATTTCTACAAGATGAGTCAGTGCAATGTGTGGTATCACAGACTCTCAACTGTGCAGACAATGTGCATGAGGAGTACAGTGATGACAATACATGCTTAAAAAGTGAAAGTGATACTGAAGTAGCTGTCAAGCCATGTAGAAAAAACGGATTTCGAATAAGTCCGCAACAATATGACCATGTGGTGCATAAGAAAAACTAAGGATATTAGAGAGGACAAGGCACACTTGTTACAAAAATTGGTGTTTGCACACTTAAAGAATGCTCGATATAATTTACAGGATGTGCATGATACTGACGTACTATGTTATGCACATGAAATTACGTGCAACATAGGTTACAGTGATTTCAAGGGAAGCAGTGGATGGTTGCATAACATCAAACAGTGGTACAAAATTGGAAGACATAAAATAATGAAATTTTAAAAAAAGTATCAACTAGACAGTGCACAGCAAATTGTGGAATTGGCCTGAAAATTTGTAGATGGGATAAATAAACTTATACCATTGTTCAGTAAGGAATTTGTGTTCAACCTTAAGCAGATGGGATTTGAAGAAGAGGAAATGCATATGAAAGGAACTGTGGAAATTAGAGATACCGAGAGAGCCATATCAAGATCAACTAACGTCAGTGCCTTAACGCATTCGCATACTACTATGCCAACTGTTAATCAGATGGTATATTGGCTATAAAGTTATTTATTGTGCTGCAAGAAGTTGGAGGTGCGCACTATGGTGTGAGCACTGCTTCTGGCCAATAGCTGGTCAAAATAACTTGCTTTTGCTTGCTTTCTGGTTTGCATATAAAGATCATAGTCCTTTAAAGCAAATTATGTCTCATGAAAAGTGTGTGACATTGTAATTCATACCACCTGGATCCACTGGACAAATTCAGCCTCTGAGCGTTTGTGTTTTCCCTGCCTATAAAACATATTATTGCACTATCTGCACCTACACCTTAAAGGATAGTCAGTTTCTTGATAAGCTCTACAACAGACTGTTTCACATTCAGTTGCATGCCATCACATTCCATCAGTTCTCATCATGCTGTTATGCCAATAGATTCTACATGCATTCTATACGAGTGGATTCCTAGATGAACATCCTATATGTTCACCTTCGACATTGATGGTGCGAACCTTTGTGATCACTTTTGTCCACCATTTTTCATTTGGTGTTCATGTTGCAAGTTGATAGTTTGTTTTGAACATTTCTTGATTGTCAAATATGTCTATTTTGAAAAGTGTAATACATACATCCTGTAGAAGGTTGATCTCTTTAACTTCCGGGCACTCATTTTCTGTCACCTTCCTGATGCACGTACTGAGTCATTAGCAGCTAAATTTTTCCTGTCATAACTGTTAACCCAGTGCTCTCAAATGAGCCTTACTAAAAATTGAACTTGCAACCTCACATTCAAGGGGTGCCTTGTGAGACAAAGAGGTTAGCACAGGAGAGGAAGTTGTGGCAATCCACATCAACCCAGTGGGGTGGTGACCCAATCCAGCATTCTCTTCTCTCTCTCTCTCTCTCTCTCTACTTCTCTCACTCCTATTTGCTACGAGGGCGGTTCAGAAAGTAACCTCTGATTGGTCACAGTGCGGGTTGTGGGGGGAGTAGCGACGCCATCTGTGCGTTCACGCACTCAACAGGTCAGTCGGCATCAAGCCGTGGTCGAGTGAACGTCGTACCTGCGCTAGTTTAGTTTTTGTGGCAGTTTGAAATGTGTGCTGCAATAGAAAACCCCGCCAAATGTGAAGTGCGTGCTGTCATAAGGTTTTTTACAGCCAAAGGATATTCTGCAGCAGCTATTCATCGTGAGCTTTGTGCCGTGTACGGACCAAGAGTTATGAGTGAAGGAGTTGTCCGTGAATGGGTACGTTTATTTAAAAGTGGACGAGAAAACGTTCATGATGAAGAGAGGAGTGGTAGACCATCATTGGTGACTGACGAACTCGTTCAGACAGTTGATGCAAAAGTTCATGAAAATCGACGTTTCTCAATGTCGGAGTTGTCTACTGGTTTTCCACAGATTTCTAAGACTCTCTTGTACGAGATAGTGACAGCAAGATTGGGTTACCCTAAGTTCTGTGCACGATGGGTGCCCAAAATTCTTACCAACCACCACAAAACTCAAAGAATGGCCTCTGCATTAGACTTTCTGTCACGTTATGAGGACGAAGGAGAACCATTGTTAAACAGAATCGTGACCGGTGACGAAACCTGGATTAAGTACGTGAACCCTGAGACAAAAGAATAATCAAAGATGTGGGCACATTCAAATTCGCCCACCAAACCAAGAAAAGCCTCGCAAGATTTTTCTGCCAGAAAACTGATGGCAACGGTGTTTTGGGATGCCAAAGGGGTGTTGTTGGTTGAATTCATGGAACGTGGTACAACCATTAATCAAGACGTGTACTGTGAAACAATAAAAAACTTACGAAGGGCTATACAGAACAAACGCCGTGGTATGCTGACTTCCGGTATCGTTTTTTTGCACGATAACGCCCGTCCTAACTCTGCTCGCAGAACAACGGCCCTTCTCGAGTCCTTCAAGTGGGACGTTATCAACCATCCACCTTACAGCCCAGACCTGGCGCCAAGTGATTATCACCTCTTCATGCATTTGAAGAAATGGCTCGGGTCACAGCGGTTTGATGACGACGAAGAGCTCAAAGATGCAGTCACAGGCTGGCTCCAGGCACAAGCGGGTGATTTTTATGCAGAAGGAATTTCAAAGCTTGTGAAGAGATACGATAAGTGCCTCAATCGCTATGGAGACTATGTAGAAAAATAGTGCAAAGATGTAGTTGTAAGATGTATATATTAAAATATTTTTATTTAACTTGGTGTATTTTTTTAAATCAACCGGAGGTTACTTTCTGAACGGCCCTCGTACATTCATTCAACAATAACATATGTATTTCATGTTGTTTCTTGTTCCTTTAATACTTGCTCATGCTGTTCATAACTATTTAATGGTGTTCTTCTGAGTGTTCTCATGAATTGTTGTTTCCATTTTATGCACAATGTTTCAACAGCTGGCACAGACATCATCTTCAGATGCTACAAGTTTTGCTGTTGTGTGTGCTCACTCCCTGGACTCAAATCAGAGTGTGAACTATTGTTGGTCGTGTGCTGTTATTTATTGTTAAATTCAATTCCTGATGCCCAGTAAAGTTTTGATGATTTTTTGTTTTTCAGAGCCTGCAGTGATATTCCATAAAACATAAATTCTCCCAGCATTTTCCAACTCTGGTTCATGTAATAGCCAGTACAGTGTAAATAAATTTAGTGCTGGACCCCAAGCCATGTATAAATCGAGCTCCTGCCCCTGTTTATTAGATCTGGCATATTTAATTTGGCAGATTCTTGGTTATTCTGTTCCAGAAACTTGGTGTTTGCACCACAATACTGGCCTTAGCATATTCCATGTCATGATTATGCTGGATGCAGTGCCCGACGACAGCTGATTTGTTTGGTTCTTTTAGTGAGACGTGTCGTTGATGTTCCTCACATGTATCCTCGACTGTTCTTACAATGAAATGAACACCCTTAGCTGCTTACAGGCATTGACATACGTCAACGGGGACAGATGAAAATGTGTGTCCCGACCGGGACTTGAACCCAGGATCTCCTGTTTACATGGCAGACGCTCTATCCATCTGAGCCACCGAGGACACAGAGAATAGCGCGAATTCAGGGATTTATCTCTGGCACGCCTCCCGCGAAACCCACATTCTCAACGTATTGTCCCACACTACATTCGTAGTGCCCCTGCCCATTATACTCAATATTCGCGGCGTGTTGCCGATTCCCGTAAGAGTTCGGGCACTGTTTGTGCATTCACACAGAAGAAGAAGATGGTCAAGTGGCCGGTGAGCCTTAACTATATACATACTAAGATGGTATCTGTTCTTTTGGACATGTCCGAAAGAACAGATACCATCGGTAACCATGCAGCTCGTTAGAATGAAATTACAATGAAATGAAATGAACACCCTTAGCTGCTTACAGGCGTTGACATACGTCAACGGGGACAGATGAAAATCGGACATGTCCGAAAGAACAGATATCATCTTAGTATATATATAGTTAAGGCTCACTGGCCACTGGACCATCTTCTTCTTCTGTGCGAATGCACAAACAGTGCCCGAACTTTTACGGGAATCGGCAATGCACCGCTAGTAATGAGTATAATAGGCGGGGGCACTACGAATCTAGTGCGGGACAATATGTTGAGAATGTGGGTTTCGCGGGAGGCGTGCCAGAAATAAATCCCTGCAGTCGTGCTATTCTCTGTGTCCTCGGTGGCTCAGATGGATAGAACATCTGCAATGTAAGCAGGAGATCCCGGGTTCGAGTCCCGGCCGGGGCACACATTTTCATCTGACCCCGTTGACATATGTCAACGCCTGTAAGCAGCTAAGGGTGCTCATTTCATTGTAATTTCATTCTAACGAGCTGTATGGTTACCGATGGTATCTGTTCTTTCAAACATGTCCAAAAGAACAGATACCATCTTAGTATATATAAAGTGTTAAGCTGACATCTTTTACACCAAATCAGCACATATGGCAAACCAGGGCATGCACATGAGGGTGTTCCACACTTAACAACTTCGTGAAAAATGTTTCCAGCGTTCATGAACATCTTTTGTCGACATAAGTGGTTAGATCTCTGTTGGTCCATCATGGATTGGGGACATCAGTTGGTTAAGTACTTATCAGTGTGCATGAAATTCACCAGTAGCCGTTTAAGTTAAGATGTTATTTTATTTTATTTTGAAGGCTACCAGTTTCAGCATTTCATTTATGTGGAGAAAAGATGCATGTGGGGCCTAAAGATGGCATAGTGAAATGCTGAAACTGGTAGCCTTTAAAATAAAATGAAATAACATCTTAAGTTACATAGCTGTTGGTGAATTTCATTGACGTTGACAAATAAGTGATCAGAAGTGAAACATGTTACTCAGCAAAATCAACATGTTACACCACACTTTAACATTTTGAAAAAGACTTTTTACTGTATTTGTATGTGTGTGTGTGTGTGGGGGGGGGGGGGGGGGGGAGTTCACTAATACCATGTTTCTGTAGGAATCTAGCGATCTTTCTTCATAGTTGACCAACATACGTAGTTTTTAGCTTATCTTTCTCAGTCAGTCTCAACCTCTTTCTCAGGCATTCTTGTTTTTGAATGATTGTTCAGTTTGGTGATCTGAGTACCCATTCCTTTGGAACACTATTTGTAGGTGTTGTCAATTCTTTGACAAGGCTCTCCTTGTCGGAATATGTTTGAGCTCCATGAACCGGAGTCTTTAACACTGAATGTTCTGAATCATAGTGGGTATAGAAAACTTACACACTCTGACCTTTATCTCCACAACTTGCGTCATCACCATCTGTCACAAAGGAATTCAGTGCTAAAGAGTTCAAAAACAAAAATGCCGGATAAAAAGGTTGAGACTGAAACTGAGGAAGAAAAGCCAAAAATTGCTCATTCACCTTATGCTGGCCTAATGTGTGGAAAGATTGATAGACTCCTACAGAAACAGTGCATCCAGTATGTTTCACTCCTTTCAACAAAGTTAACCCTGCAGTATAGTCGCATGCAGACTGACAGTCCACACAAACGTATTTTTCCTTTCCTTCTAATGTCTTTTGACCTAGGAATCACATGACCCAAGTACCTTCTTGCAGTCAGCAGTACTACATTACTCTAGCGTTTCATTTGGACAAGAGCTGCGGCGGTAGAACAGTCAACAGTTATGGACTGCCAGTCCTGCACAAGCAACAGCTTTCTATATAATCTGCATTATTGCCTTTAGTAGATATCGTAAAAGGAAAGTCGTTATAGCCGTATTATAGTTTACTCTCAGGGGGTTCATTATTATTGCATTGTTGCCTTTTATTAGTTACATTGTTTTGTTAGTTACAGATTAGTTAATTGTTCTATTTATATATTTTTGTAGAATCACATTGCTACTTGAATTCACAAAGCCTGGTAAGCATCCAGAGGATTCAGATATGTTTGTTTAAAAAAAATATATTATACTGGTATTACGTATTGTTTTTCTAAGAAAGGCAAAAATGCTGTACCTGTATCCAGTCTCCAACATGATGGCAATCTTGATAAAGAGACGAGCAAAGCAGAAAAGATAGTTTTGTGCAATATGATGAAAGGAGATGAAGACATGCGTGATAAGTAGTGTGCTGTCTACAACTGTGCAACACACACTTACTGATAGCTTATGCTCACATTTTATCACCTACTTAATGTTGGACATATCAATTCTTCAGTAAGTCTTGCTGCTAACAACCCAGGTAGTGGCAGATTGAGAGATTTGCCTTATCAGCTTGCTTAAGAGCACATGCGTATCTGAGCTGCCATTAAAATTTAAACATAGTAAATTGTATATTCACAGTTACTTTTTTTTTTTTTTTTTTTTATACTTGTAAATCTATTTTTATATCCATGTGCAATGACAGTCCGCAACGGCCACTGATGGTACAAAACGTGGCGCGACTACTGCAGTGTTGAAAATTCTTCTTTGTAATTTGAAGATGATCTTGGTCTCCAAAAGCTGGGTGTATATGACATTCCATGTAAATGTGGCATGTCTTACTGGAAACACTCAAAGAGAAATGCAAGGAACAACGACACACTCGACTAAGACAACCAGACAAATCAGCTGTCACTGAACACTGCCTCAAATATAATCATGAAATGAAATATGATGAGTCCAGTATTGCGATACAAAAGCCAAATTTCTGGGAGAGCATAATTGAGGAGTCCATCTAAATGAAGATGTCAGAAAATCTAGTAAACAGGGACGGAGATTTCATTTATGCAGTGGATGGGGTCCAGTGTTCTGTTTATTTAGATATCACTGGGCATTACATCCACCAGAGTTGGAAAATGCTTTGAGAGTTTGTGATTTGTGGAACATCAGTGCAGGTTCTGAAAAACAAAAGAGCATCAAAACCAGCAGGTGCTGGGAATTGAACTTGGCTATAAATAGCAGTGCAGGGAAGCTAAGACGAAATGGCTGCAGGAAAAATGTGAAGACATCGAAAAAGATATGATTGTCGGAAGGACAGACTCGGCATTCAGGAAAGTCAAAACAACCTTTGGTGACATTAAAAGCAACGGTGGTAACATTAAGAGTGCAACGGGAATTCCACTGTTAAATGCAGAGGAGAGAGCAGATAGGTGGAAAGAATACATTGAAAGTTTCTATGAGGGTGAAGATTTGTCTGATGTGATAGAAGAAGAAATAGGAGTCGATTTAGAGGAGATAGGGGATCCAGTATTAGAATCGGAATTTAAAAGAGCTTTGGAGGACTTACGGTCAAATAAGGCAGAAGGGATAGATAACATTCCATCAGAATTTCTAAAATCATTGGGGGAAGTGGCAACGAAACGACTATTCACGTTGGTGTGTAGAATATATGAGTCTGGCGACATACCATCTGACTTTCGGAAAAGCATCATCCACACAATTCCGAAGACGGCAAGAGCTGACAAGTCCGAGAATTATCGCACAATCACCTTAACAGCTCATGCATCGAAGCTGCTTACAAGAATAATATACAGAAGAATGGAAAAGAAAATTGAGAATGCGCTAGGTGACGATCAGTTTGGCTTTAGGAAAAGTAAAGGGACGAGAGAGGCAATTCTCACGTTACGGCTAATAATGGAAGCAATGCTAAAGAAAAATCAAGACACTTTCATAGGATTTGTCGACCTGGAAAAAGTGTTCGACAATATAAAATGGTACAAGCTGTTCGAGATTCTGAAAAAAGTAGGGGTAAGCTATAGGGAGAGACGGGTCATATACAATATGTACAACAACCAAGAGGGAATAATAAGAGTGGACGATCAAGAATGAAGTGCTCGTATTAAGAAGGGTGTAAGACAAGGCTGTAGCCTTTCACCCCTACTCTTCAATCTGTACATCGAGGAAGCAATGATGGAAATAAAGAAAGGTTCAGGAGTGGAATTAAAATACAAGGTGAAAGGATATCAATGATATGATTCGCTGATGACATTGCTATCCTAAGTGAAGAAGAATTAAATGATCTGCTGAACGGAGTGAACAGTCTAATGAGTACACAGTATGGTTTGAGAGTAAATCGGAGAAAGACGAAGGTAATGAGAAGTAGTAGAAATGAGAACAGCGAGAAACTTAACATCAGGATTGATGGTCACGAAGTCAATGATGTTGAGGAATTCTGCTACCTAGGCAGTAAAATAACCAATGACGGACGGAGCAAGGAGGACATCAAAAGCAGACTCGCTATGGCCAAAAAGGCATTTCTGGCCAAGAGAAGTCTACTAATATCAAATACCGGCCTTAATTTGAGGAAGAAATTTCTGAGGATGTACGTCTGGAGTACAGCATTGTATGGTAGTGAAACATGGACTGTGGGAAAACCGGAACAGAAGAGAATCGAAGCATTTTAGATGTAGTGCTATAGACAAATGTTGAAAATTAGGTGGACTGATAAGGTAAGGAATGAGGAGGTTCTACGCAGAATCGGAGAGGAAAGGAATTTGTGGAAAACACTGATAAGAAGAAGGGACAGGATGATACGACATCTGCTAAGACATGGGGGAATGACTTCCATGGTACTAGAGGGAGCTGTAGAGGGCAAAAACTGTAGAGGAAGACAGAGATTGGAATACGTCAAGTAAATAATTGAGGATGTAGGTTGCAAGTGCTACTCTGAGATGAAGAGGTTAGCACAGGAAAGGAATTCGTGGCGGGCCGCATCAAACCAGTCAGTAGACTGATGACCAAAAAAAAAAAAAAAAATAAATAGCAGTGTGTGATCAACAGTAGTTCACAGTCTGGTTTGAGTCCAGACAGACACTGAAGAAGACAATTGAGTCAGTCATTGAAATATTATGCATAACATGGAAACAACAACTCTGCAGAACACCTAGAACCACATTATTAATCAATAATTCGGAGAAAACCTGAGAGATCACGTAACTATCTATGTTGTCATGTATCTGGCCTGCATTTTGTGTAGTCTAACGCAAGATTTATCTCAGTTATATGTTTACAATAATCTAGCAGCCTTATTCATCATAAAGTATGTAATGGATTGAGTAGCAAAGGTTCACTCACTACACTGATTTGGGATCATTATTCCTGTTGTATACACTTCTATCTACACTCCTGGAAATGGAAAAAAGAACACATTGACACCGGTGTGTCAGACCCACCATACTTGCTCCGGACACTGCGAGAGGGCTGTACAAGCAATGATCACACGCACGGCACAGCGGACACACCAGGAACCGCGGTGTTGGCCGTCGAATGGCGCTAGCTGCGCAGCATTTGTGCACCGCCGCCGTCAGTGTCAGCCAGTTTGCCGTGGCATACGGAGCTCCATCGCAGTCTTTAACACTGGTAGCATGCCGCGACAGCGTGGACGTGAACCGTATGTGCAGTTGACGGACTTTGAGCGAGGGCGTATAGTGGGCATGCGGGAGGCCGGGTGGACGTACCGCCGAATTGCTCAACACGTGGGGCGTGAGGTCTCCACAGTACATCGATGTTGTCGCCAGTGGTTGGCGGAAGGTGCACGTGCCCGTCGACCTGGGACCGGACCGCAGCGACGCACGGATGCACGCCAAGACCGTAGGATCCTACGCAGTGCCGTAGGGGACCGCACCGCCACTTCCCAGCAAATTAGGGACACTGTTGCTCCTGGGGTATCGGCGAGGACCATTCGCAACCGTCTCCATGAAGCTGGGCTACGGTCCCGCACACCGTTAGGCCGTCTTCTGCTCACGCCCCAACATCGTGCAGCCCGCCTCCAGTGGTGTCGCGACAGGTGTGAATGGAGGGACGAATGGAGACGTGTCGTCTTCAGCGATGAGAGTCGCTTCTGCCTTGGTGCCAATGATGGTCGTATGCGTGTTTGGCGCCGTGCAGGTGAGCGCCACAATCAGGACTGCATACGACCGAGGCACACAGGGCCAACACCCGGCATCATGGTGTGGGGAGCGATCTCCTACACTGGCCGTACACCACTGGTGATCGTCGAGGGGACACTGAATAGTGCACGGTACATCCAAACCGTCATCGAACCCATCGTTCTACCATTCCTAGACTGGCAAGGGAACTTGCTGTTCCAACAGGACAATGCACGTCCGCATGTATCCCTTGCCACCCAACGTGCTCTAGAAGGTGTAAGTCAACTACCCTGGCCAGCAAGATCTCCGGATCTGTCCCCCATTGAGCATGTTTGGGACTGGATGAAGCGTCGTCTCATGCGGTCCGCACGTCCAGCACGAACGCTGGTCCAACTGAGGCGCCAGGTGGAAATGGCATGGCAAGCCGTTCCACAGGACTACATCCAGCATCTCTACGATCGTCTCCATGGGAGAATAGCAGCCTGCATTGCTGCGAAAGGTGGATATACACTGTACTAGTGCCGACATTGTGCATGTTCTGTTGCCTGTGTCTATTGCCTGTGGTTCTGTCAGTGTGATCATGTGACGTATCTGACCCCAGGAATGTGTCAATAAAGTTTCCCCTTCCTGGGACAATGAATTCACGGTGTTCTTATTTCAATTTCCAGGAGTGTATCTTCTTGTGTAATTTTTTTCTCTAGATATCCATTTCTCTCCATCTCTCTTTCTGCCTGTGCATTTAATTCCTCATTTTTGTCTTCATTAACATATATACCCACTTCCAAAAGTCGCTATTTTTTTCATTGTTCTCATTGGATGGTTCAGTAATTCCAAAGTCAACTTGATCCACTTGCTGTAGCTACTCTTGCCCTTCTTCTCAGTTTTCTTTATTTGTACATTGCAGTTGTTGGGTGCTTCTGTTGACATTTTTTTCCCAAATTTATTTGCATCTTTATTCTGTCCCATCATTACTTTCAGTCTGGTAGAGCTGTGTGATACCCTCAACATTTTTGCCTATAATTATACCCTAAAATACCATCTCATTTCTTTGCCATCCATTCAGCCTCTCTGATCCAGACCCTTTAAAAATATTTCCAATTTGTCTTTTACACAGTCTACAAACCTGTCTTGTACACCTTGTGACATTTACAGTACAAATAATGCTAACAAATCCTCCTCTTTTAGGGGCTGATCTAGCTATCAATTCTAGGAATTTCTATGGATTTATTTAACATTGTGTCATTCAAGTTGTAGATAGAAGTCAAACTAATAATAATGCTTATCTTTCAATTTCTTTTTGCTGTGGCTAGTAATACTCCAGGAGTATTACTGCTAGTAACTATTCAGTTTGTGATGTATCTGCTTGCCCCAGCTTCTGGTTCAGTATCCAAGTTGCTTGACATGACTGTATGCTTCTGTGCTCCATCCAAGGATTTGGTAGCGAATCTTCAAAAGCTATAATAAATGCGACAAGGTAACAACTGCCTCTTGGTTCAAATTATCTGCTGTGTCTTGTTTTAATCAAATCATTCCATGGACTACCCAAGACAAGTCCCATTTTTTATTGCCCATGGAATCAACTTCTTGCTGAATTTATTTCTGTAAAACCTCTTAACTTTTTCTCTTGTCTCAGTTTTCATTTCTTATAGTCTGTCTTTTGTTGTATTTATCCAATGTCAACAGTTTCAAGTGTTTTTCATTGAACTCTGATGCCCTCATGGGTGCTGCCAGGTCATATCCTCAACATCTAGATGTGCTCCTGGTCGGGCTTCAAGCCTCATCTGTGCATGTCCTCAAATTTGGAGATAATGCTTTCTTTCAACTTTAGCAGCCTTATATATGTATGTATTCTAATGGTTTAGTGTGGAGTGATGGAAAGAGAACTGCTCTTTGCTTTTTATGTTGAAAAATGTGAACATTGATGTGCTTGTCCCAATATGCAATTACCTTCTCACTGGAAATGGGGAAAACAGTTTTCAGGTTAGTTTCATTTTGGCTGTCCTTTAAAAAAATGCTTACAACAACATGAATGGCCAAAATAAGATGAAAATAAATAAAATAGATCCCACAACCTTACATTCGTCAAGTTTGACATAATATGCAAACATCCCAAACAAAAATCAAATGATTCATGTAGAAACAGAGCACAATTCCATTTCCACAAATGTGTTGCAGTGAATAATTCTTTGACTGAGGGAAGGTTGAATCAGATGTCATGTAACGACTGGAACACAGATGTTGAAATATATTTTAGATGTGGAAAAAGTTGTTCTTCTTATTCAAAAGTTTCTTTCAAATGCTCATTTCTTCATTGTTTGATACTGCTTTCTGTTAGATATTTATCAGACTTGACCTATATCAAATGTGCAAACTATGTACAAAATCAGGATTTATAGGACCAATAAAAATTCAAACATATAACATACCTTTACTGTAACATATAGTCCGTAATGGACTAACAAACAATTTCCTCATTTGCATTAAAAATCTTCATTATTCTAATACCAGCATAGGCTTTACTATATTTGTATTGAATTGTAAAGAACCAGAGGTTGTATAGAGTTTCACAGAGAGCATTAGGGAAAGATTGACAACAACGGGGGAAAGAAATACGGTAGAAGAAGAATAGGTAGCTTTGAGAGATGAAATAGTTAAGGCAGCAGAGGATCAAGTAGGTAAAAGGACAAGGGGTAGCAGAAACCCTTGGGTAACAGAAGAGATATTGAATTTCATTGATGAAAGGAGGAAATATAAAAATGCAGTAAATGAAGCAGCAAAAAGGAATACAAACGTCTCAAAAATGAGCTCGACAGGAAGTGCAAAATGGCTAAGCAGGGATGGCTAGAGGATAAATGTAAAGGTGTAGAAGCATATATCACTAGGTGTAAGATAGACACTGCCTACGGGGAAATTAAAGAGACCTTTGGAGGAAAGAGAACTACTTGCATAAATATTAAGGGCTCAGATGGAAAACCAGTTCTAAGCAAAGAAGGGAAAGCAGAAAGGTGGAAGGAGTATATAGAGGGTCTATACAAGGGCGGTGTACTTGAGGGCAATATTGTGGAAATGGAGAGAACGTAGATGAAGATGAAATGAGAGGTATGATACTGCGTGCAGAATTTGACAGGGCACTGAAAGACCTAAGTTGAAACAAGGCCTCGTGAGTAGACAACATTCCATTAGAACTACTGATAGCCTTGGAAGAGCCAGCCCGACAAAACGCTACCATCTGGTGAACAAGATTTATGAGACGGACGAAATACCCTCATACTTCAAGAAGAATATAATAATTCCAATTCCAAAGAAAGCAGGTGTTGACAGGTGCGAAAATTACTGAACTATCAGTTTAGTAAGTCACACCTGCAAAATACTAACACCAATTCTTAACAGACAGATAGAAAAACTGGTAGAAGCCGACCTCGGGGAAGATCAGTTCGGATTCCATAGAAATGTAAGAACATGTGGGGCAATACTGACCCTGCGACTTATCTTAGAAAATAGATTAAGGAAAGATAAACCTACGTTTCTAGCATTTGTAGACTTAGAGAAGGCTTTTAATAATGTTGACTGGAATACTCTCTTTCAAATTCTGATGGTGGCAGGGATCAAATACAGGGAGTGAAAGACTATTTACAATTTGTACAGAAATCAGATGTCGGTCACAAGAGTGGAGTGGCACGAAAGGGAAGCAGTGGTTGAGAATGGAGTGAGACAGGGTTGTAGCCTGTCCCCGATGTTATTCAATCTGTACATTGAACAAGCAGTAAAGGAAACCAAAGAAAAATTTGGAGTAGGAATTAAAATTCCGGGAGAAGAAATAAAAACCTTGATGTTTGTCGAAGACATTGTAATTCTGTCAGAGACAGCAAATAACCTGGAAAAGCAGTTGAACAGAATGGACAGTGTCTTGAAAGGAGGATATAAGATGAAAATCAACAAAAGCAAAATGAGGATAATGAAATGTCGTCGAATTAAATCAGATGATGCTGAGGAAATAAGATTAGAAAATGAGACACTTAAAGTAGTAGATGAGTTTTGCTATTTGGGGGGCAAAATAATTGATGATTTTAGAAGTAGAGAGGATATAAAATGTAGATTGGCAATGGCAAGGAAAGCGTTTCTGAAGAAGAAGAAGAAGAAGAAGAAGAAGAAGAAGAGAAATTTGTTAACATCTAGTATAGGTTTAAGTGCCAGGAAGTCTTTTCTGAATGCATTTTTATAGAGTGTAGCCATGTATGGAAGTGAAACACGGACGATAAATAGTCTAGACAAACAGAGAACAGGTTTCAAAATGTGGTGCTGCAGAAGAATGCTGAAGATTAGATGGGTAGATCATGTAAATGATGAGGAGGTACTGAATAGAATTGGGGAGAAGAGGAATTTGTTGCACAACTTGATTAGAAGAAGGGATCGGTTGGTAGGACACGTTCTGAGGCACCAAAGGATCACCAATTAAGTATTGGAGGGAAGCGTGGAGGATAAAAATTGTAGAGGGAGACTAAGAGATAAATATACTAAGCAGATTCAGGAGGATGTAGGTTGCAGTAGTTACTCAGAGATGAAGAAGGTTGCACAGGATAGAGTAGCATGGTGAGCTGCATCAAACCAGTCTCTGGACTGAAGACCAAAACAGCAATAACATTTGTATTGTGTGATGTAAAAGAGGTCTTTTCATATGGTGAATAATGACAAGGAGTGCAAATTATATAAAACAAAAGTGAAAATTTATGCGCAGTAGGGGGTTACTGTTGAGATCATGCATACAGTTACTCATTTAAAACACAGTTTTTGTCCTAAGTTAGTAAAAAGATTACATGTATAATGAAACATACTTGTAATAAATTGTTTTTGTTACCTCTCTGCATGTAAGGGCTTTGCATTCATCTGTCAGGTCATATAGTTCATCCCTTAGAGCTTTAAGGGTAGCTTCTTTGGCTTTCATATTAGATATTATTGATTTTTCAAGTGTCTTGCTGTCAGCTTCAAGTGTTGCAACATCTTCTAGTGCCATTTGGTACATTTCAACAGTTTGTATGACACATTGACTCTGAATGTATGAATCTGTTTGTAAAGCTTTTAAGACACTGTTATATACCAGCACATCCTGAAAATAGTCAAATATATTAGAATTCATTTTTGAGTAATATTTCATGTTATTTCATTATAAAACTGCCACTATAAAAAGTTACACTCTAATAGTCATTAAATCACTATTTGTAAATAAATATACTGCAAATAATTCAAACAGAGGGAGTGTTTCCCCAAAGATTTTAAAATTAGATTTTTGTACTGTTAGGTATCAAATAAAGTGGATTGTTTTCTCATTTTCATATCATCTCCTAACCTACCATTTCCCCCACATTACACCATATTGTGCTTATAAAGAAAAAAAATTGCTTTGTTAGTATGGCTTGCACAACTTCTTCTCAGTGAAAATGGCAGCATTGATATTCAGTTTGTGGTTGAATGCTCGCAAATGAAATCATTAGTAGGTTGTGTACCTGATTGGAGAATTTTTCCGTAAGGAGGCTATTAGTCTCCTTCAAGTATCTCTTTTTTTTTCTAAGCACTTGTTGATTCAAGTGTAAGTCTGACTGATAAGAGAGTCATATTTCCAGACTAATTTGCTCAGATCCCTGTCTGGCAATCCAGATTTAAGTTTTCTATAGTTTCCCTGAATCCATGAAGGTAAATGCCAGAACTATTCTTCGAATACAGCCAATTTCATTTGGCATGCTTGTGCATTCAAAGCTTATGTTCTGTTTCTATTGATGTTTTCATAGACAGACCATTAAACCTTAACCATGCTCTCCTGTAATTTTCATTTGTCAGCTATTGGAGCTTTTTATCTTGTTATTCTACAAAGAGACTGAAGAGAATATCCTTCCTACGTAAGAGTTTTGCAGTTAGAAAGAGAGCAGTGTAGGTATGCTCCAAAATAATCAGTGTTTGAAAATATAACATGGTAGATAAACAATCTACTCACCAAGTGGTTCCAGGAAAGAACATGTAAAAAAATATGTGGAAACATGCAAGCTTTTGGAGCCAGAGGCTCCTTCTTCTGGCAAAAGACTTGAAAGGAAAGAATTAGTGAGGTTTAGTAATGGTATGGAAAAGTTCCCATGACTGTGGGTGAAGGGAGACTTACTGGATGGGATGAGGGGGGGGGGAGGGACTGTTTCTAAGGCAGATACTTATTACTGCATTTCTGCTTCTACAACGATAGAACTAATTATTATGCAGCCAGTATTATCAGATGAGATACACTCAAATGTGAACCTCACTTCTGTAGTCTAATATATTAGTGAAACTGCCTACATGGTTTCTTCACCATCATCATCAGACACAGGAGAAAGAAAAGGTTCAATTAGGAAGATTATAGAGGTAGAGCAGAAGCTACTCAAAAGTAGCAAATTTTGCCTGTGAAAAAATACATAATTATTTTGTCCTTGTATCATTTTCGTTTTCTTTTTCATCTCGGGTAAGAAACTGTTGGTGAAGAATATTTTAAATTTATTGCTTCATAGTTTTAACATTATGTGTTTGTCCTGCTTCAGCTGAAATTTTTGCAATAGGCAGGTAGGAACCATCTTACGTTTCCTCTCATATCAGCCTCTGTCTTTACCGTTGTAATTTAGATTTAGATTAATTTGTGTTGTTGGCTATTTCCACAATTATTATAGTTACCATTATTGTATTTTGTGTGACATTAAATATTGCCATTCTCTCCCTTGGCCCTCTTACTCCCTCCCATCCCTGAAACAAGTCTAAAATAAAAGTATATTTTAATGGAAGTATTGTTACCTTTCTCTGTATTGCCAGAATGCTTTCATATATTCTGACAAAAGCTATTGCTCTTTTCTGCTTTTCATAAATATCTTGAATCTTGTTCTGAATTGTCAGCTCCTTCAATCTTTGCGTGTAGTCCTTTCTCAGAGCCTCCAGATTGGCTTCGATAGTCATTTTTTCAGACTGTGTTTAAAAAAAGTTAGTGATAATCATATAATTAACACCTATTACAGTAATTTTATTCAAATATTGCCTGTACTGACCATTAACTTATGAAAATGTGCAGTCCGCTTTTTCTTTTCATATTGAAGCAGGTCCAGTTGCTTGCGTTGTGTATTTGTCAGGTAATCCAAGTAGTCATATGAGGCCTGTGAAATAACAAATGTATGTTAATACTATATAATATCTGATTCATAATGTCTGTTACTAATACTGACTTGAAAAGTGTAATATACTTAATTGGTTTTAACAGTTGAGACAACAGTGTTATGATATTAATTATAATATTAACATAAAATATATATTTATATAATGCTTGAGAACTTGCTGATATGATATTGGTTTGTGCCAAGATAAAAATTAACTTTTAGGCTGCACAGAATATCATTGTCAGGTCATGCAATGTGTCCATAAATTATTTGCCAGATTATAATTTAAAATAAAACAGTTTGTTAATGAAATGAAGGTTCTTAATTACGGTAACCAAAGCAGTTATGAATGGCAACTCTTAATGCCAACCTGCACTGTGTAAAGACTGGTAGTGTAAATCCTGCGGCATTGGGAGATATTCATTTTGCCATTCAATTATTCATTCATTCTCACATTATATTCCTCAAATTCCATCACAAAATGGGATCATTCAAAGATGTAGAACAAGTCACTTTGTATGTTAATAGGCAGAAGTAGTCACCACAGAGTAAGTAAACTAAACTATCTACCAGTTACAACTAGTGCTAATCTGCTCACCAGAAACTACTAGTGAACAACTTTTTTATTAGTAAAGAGAAAGCCACAGCCCTTCCTTTTGTAGAGTACGGGATGCTGTGATAGTTTTTTGTTATTAATTTCTACCAGTAAAATGAAAGATGTCGTAGAATTGTGAAGGCAATAGGCATAATTGCAATGGACATAACTTGCAATATGTTGTGTGAAAGTTGTCAGAGGTCACCATACAGAAGTTTATAAAAAAAAAAGACCAACAAAATGTACAATGCGACATGATATGTGTCTTTATACATTTTACTATACAACATTTCACATAAGTTGAACTGAAAGGTCAATTATGTAGGTTAAGATCAGGAGTTGACCCGACACCAAGCTTTTCCATATTTTTTATTTCTCTTTTCTGACTTTATTTTAATCCTGTAGGGCATTTCATCAGTGTGACACTGATTTTTGTGTGGAAGGTAAGTCTTTGTCCAGGTAATAGGTATGCAATATATGACATAACATTTTTTATCACATGGGATTTTATGGTCCACAACCTTATTTCTTTGTGCAGTAACAGGAAAGAGCAATAAGATAATGTTTAGATCAGCCAAAATCTCACTTGTGAGGTCATATATGGTTTTTTATCATAGAGAACCTTTCATGCAGGCTGTACTGGAGGACAGTTAACAAGTTCATCATAAAAGTCAGTCACTATTATGTATTATTTTATTTTTATGTTTTCTCATGTTCCATTAAACTATGTGAGCCAAAGGCACTTGGCTCACATCCTGTGGTAATAAAATTTTACTAAATTTAAGGTTCAATTTATTCTCTGTGAGCCATTATTGATGTTTTCCTGGAGCCAAACAATTGGTCTGATAGCAAATTATGTGGACTGTGATTTGTTACTTCTCTTGTAGGGTGTCCCAGAAGGAATGGTTAATATTCAGGAATATGACACGAACAGTTATTCAAAGAAAAAATCTAGAAACTTGGGATATAAAAGGCATACCTTAAGAGCTAAGTGGACTTCATCTTCACTAGTGTGAAACACATCTCTTCTATGGAACAAGTTCTCATAGTTCTTAACATATGTATTTTACAGCCCATGTTTACTAGACTTTTATGCTTCAGATGAGCATTTATGTTGTATCCCTGAATGCTGACCATTTCTCCTGGAATATCCTGTATATACCTTCTGAGAAACTTTCAAAAACACTAATAGTACAGAAGCTGTATTTTAACTGTCTAATTCTCACTTTATCCCTTTTTTATTAGATGCTTTAACAGGGAGCATTTTAATTAGTTTGAAAAATTGGAAACAGCACTTGAGAGACACGCTGCACAGATGACCTAGAACATTCTGATAAGCAGTGACCTGATCTGCGTAAGCATGTTTGATATTTTGTTATATTCTTTTGAGTCTGTACTTTCAGTTATTTAAGAACTGATTAGTTCCCCACTTTCTTGCTGCTCCCAGTTGCTGTATATTGTGGGCTACCTATTTATTTATTTCCTTCAGTGAAAAAACTGGAACGAGAGAATGGGTCAATACATAGAGGTGAATAGTGCTTATTGTTATTTTATAGAGGTGAATGCTACTACTGTATGTCTGTTCGAAAATACTCTCTGATTTATTGACATGCTAAGAAAATAGTTCAAGGTTTATCAAGCTATCACACAATTTTAGTATCCTACTAAGAACATCATGTAGCAGTAAGAATTACTTTCTAGTGACCGTGTGAGATTATATAACCACCTTAGTGATTGTATTTTTGAAATTTATGCCCATCAGTGGTATGTACAGTTCTTGACACACTAAATCTGCTACATCTTCACTAGATTGTTTATCATTAGGTCTCATCTTTGCTGCCATTGTAGTCTTTTGTTTTTGTTTTTAATTTTTATTTGCTGTTAACCACATGTAGTGAAATAGGCCTTATAATGATATCAAGATACATAAGAAGTTACTATATTAGTTAGTGTTTACATTACAAGTACAAATTATTTATGCTACATTTATCAATTGTACAGTATTGCAATCATAGACTTAAAACTCAATTTCTATATTACAAGTATCCAAGAATTCTGTAGGACTGTAGTATAGATTGTCCGTTAACCATTTGTGCAGTTTACTTTTAAAATTATTGAAAGGTGTGTTGAGTGCAGTATGTGGTAATTTGTTAAATAATTTCAAACAGTTCACTGTACGAGCATTGCCTGTTTCCATCAGCCTATGTGTACGAATGTCAATACTCAGTTTCTGTTTTCGTGAAAGTGTGTGTTCTCTCTGGTGTTTAATTTTGTTGTGTTCTTTTTAGCATATATCAGTGATGCATAAATATAAAGGTTAATCACTGTCATTATTTTCATTTTGATGTATAAGGATGACAGTGTTCCCTTGGACCAACCTTGCACATTATTCGTAGCACCTTTTTTCTGCATCAGTAGAACATCACTGACATGACACGAGTGGCCCCATTGTAACAGCCCACAATATATATGAGACTGAAAAGGTCCAAAGTCAGCTGTTCTGAGATATTTGTTATTCACTAGATCAGACACTTTCCAAATGAGATAGGTCACCCTTGATAACTTTTTGCAGACATGGTTGATATGGGGTTGCCAGTTAAGTTTGGAATCAATTTGTATTCCAAGCAGTTTTACGGATTTTGGTTCTTCCTCTTCAGCCGGTCCCAACGGCAGATGCCGAGTTTTCTCTGGATCACATAGAAGTTTGTTACCCGAGAACCAGTTTAGTGCTACGGTGAGAGTGTCCTGTGATTTCTGGAGTAGCTTTGATAAATCTCGATCTGTGCTGATTAAAGGTGTATCACCCGCATTGCAGATAACTGACTCAGGCCCAGCATAGGATGGCGAATCATTAATTGCAATAATGAAGAAGAAAGCACCAAGGACAGAGCCCTGAGGTACATCAGATGTGACACTATTCATAGAGGAGTGTCTATTTTGAATTGACACAAATTGTCTCGTGTTATTTAGATAAGAATTGATTATTTCTAACTCTGGATTATTTATACCATGATACTTTAGTGTGGCTAGCAGAATGTCAAAGGGGATACAATCAAGTGCCTTCCTCAGACCACAAAGTTCAAGTGAGACTGTTTGTTTATTTTTAAATGCAGTTAATGACTGATTAACTATTTCAATGACTGCAGAAGTGTTATTTTTCCCTTGTCGAAAACTGTGCTGTCTTGTACAGAGAAGGTCATACTTTTCAAAATAGTTGCTTAGCTGTTTGTGGAAAACTGCTTCAAATATTTTGGAAAAGATCGGTACAATAGACACTGGTCTATACTTTTTAGAGAAATGTTTTTCCCTTTTTTATATATAGGTATAATGTTGGAAATTTTGAGGTGATCAAGGAAAACTCCAATTTCTAGACGTTTATTCACAATAAAAGCAAGTGGATTGCAAATGAGGTGTATTGTCCTTGTTATTGTATAGCTAGATAGCCAGTAGTAGTCCATGCTTTTTGAGCTTGAACATTTTCTAACAATATTTAGTGTGTCTGTGGGTGTGATAGGGTCACAGCGAAATTCATGCCCTTTAGGTAGCTGATCAGCAAGCATATCGATTGCTGGTATGTCTGACTGTTTAATTTTTAATTTTAATTCATTTGCTGTAGTTTTAAAATATTTATTGAGCTCTTCTGGCTCAAGTAGAACATCTTGTGTTTGGGTGGAAGTATGTTCTCGTTTTATATCCCAAGTAGCCTTGCATTAGTTTGGGGCTCCCTCTATGTAATTTTCATAGGCAGATTGATTGGAAAGTTTAAGGGTGGCTTTGTAGTGTTTTTTACTTTTCAGGTGGTCTTTATAATAACTATTATTTTGTTCTGCCCCACATTTGCCATTGTTTTTATATGTTTTGTACTGTGAAAGCGTCTTTTCCCAGATACTAGCATGGTCATCAGTGTACCATTTAAGCTTTTTACCTTTTCTATTTGGTTTAATACTGTTTCTTTTCATTGGTGATCAAGAGTACCAATAAGTCAGTATATGTCTTAAGGGAATTATTAAATAGAGTTTCAACAGTTGATTGATCTTAGTAGGTGCTCATTGAATCTGGTTGACAATAACTATTTCTTCATGTCATCGTTTCTGACAGTTATAGCCTGAGAACTCAGTTTCATTTGTTTCACTCCTTTTATTTGTTTCTTTGTGCTTAAGTGTTTATCTTTTTGTGTTATAGTTGCTAGTTTCCAGTATAGTCTGTTCTCTGAATTAGCTGGAACCCTTTATTACAATCTATCCTCTGAATTAGATGAAACTCTCTCCCTGGCATAGGATAATTCAACCTCTAGTGTTGTGCTTTGTTTTTACTATGCTCTTGTTTGATTTTATCCAGATCTTGTTTTAGGAAAGACCAAGAAAGAATTCCATTTTTTGTCTATGCTGTCCACTTGAGTCACTCCTTAGTGCATATTGCATACATTCCGTGTGAATATTGTGACTGTGCCATTATATGATTCTGTTTCTGATTTATCTTGTTGTTTGGCCTCTTTTGTCACTAACATCTGGCCACAATGTTTAGATAAGTCATTTACTACCACTTTTAACACTGAAGGTAAGTTAGTTCAAAAACGAGTATGCTGAGCAACATAATCACTGTCTTTTAAAGTCACCACAAAGACTGAGTCTCTGCTGAAGCCTCCATGGCTTTATAATACTACTCTTTCTAACTGCTTTATCCTCATTTACCCCTGTAAATGTCCAAATGGTTCCTGTAAAAGAAAGACATGGTTGATTTCCTTTGCTATCCTTGTTCTATCCAAGTTTGTGTTGCATCTCAAATGACCTCATTGTGATATAACTTAAACCCTAATCCCCCCTAATATTCCTTCCTTTTGACAGCTTGATGTAAATAGATTTGTTCTGCTGGAGGCTTCATATAGAAAGTACTCCTAACTTACAGTTTATACATGTTATCATTATTTTAAACAATTTCCAGAGAATATTGAATATGCTGACGTTTAAGAATGAATGCATAACTTCCTGTTACAATCTGATTTTACTCCATTGAAGTAAATCTCTGCAGGGATTTTTAATACTGGTGTGAAATGAATCAAACTTTCATTACAGAGATTGGGTTATAATATAATTCATAGTGCAACTTTAAATAATTTTATGGTATTGTGCTTTAAATGAAATGTGCATGTTATCTAAAGAAAGTAATTACAATTACTCACTTGTGGCATGTGTTTTTGGTATGCTAGCAGTATATCTTTCTGCCGTTGCAAAGTGGTTTGTAGCATTATCCGGTCACCGGCCATGATGTTATCCAATGTCTCGCGCCAGTTTTGCACTTCTCGGGCAAGTTTACGAATTGAATTGTACTCCTTCTCACGCATCTCACGAGCACAGTCAAGCTGGAGCTTTTGATCGCGTCCTTTATAAATAAGACAAAAATTGTTGACATCTGCTACTTTCGGGCATAATTTGGGGAACACATTTTTCATCCAAAATATTTCTTTTCCCTGAAACTCATTATTGTAATCATACACTGATCAGTCAGAACATTATGACCAAATAGCCAGTGTGTCCACCTTTGGCACAGATAAAAGCAGCGATGCATCATGGCATGGAAGCAGTTAGGCCTTGGTAGGTCACTGGAAGGAGTTGGCACCACATTTGCACACACACACACACACACACACACACACACACACACACGTCACCTAATTCCCATAAATTCCAGGGAGGAGGGCGATTATCTCTGACACCACATTCAATCGCATTGCACCTGTGTTCGATCGGTTTTAGATCTGGCGAGTTGGGGAGCCAGTACATCAATAGGAACTCGCCACTGTATTCCTCAAACCACTCCTGGCCTTGTGACATGGTGCATTATCTTGTTGAAAAATTCCACTTCTATCAGAAAACATGATTGTCATGAAGGGATGTACATGTTATGCAGCCTTGGCCATCATGGTGTCTTGCATGAGCTCCACTGGGCTCATGGATGCCCATGTAAATGTTCCCCAGAGCATAATGGAACCGCCAACAGCTTTTCTCCATGCTGCAGTACAGATGTCAAGAAGCTGTTCCCCTGTAAGACGATGGATTCACGCCCTCCCATCAGCATGATGAAGAAGGCGTGGGATTCATCAGACCATGCAACACTTTGCCACTGTGCCAGCATCCAGTGCCAATGCTCATGTGCCCATTTCAGTTGTTGCTGACAGTGTCGTGGTTCTTCACATTGACACATGCATAGGTTGTTGGATGCAGAAGCCCATCATTAAGAGTGTTCAGTGCACTGTGTGTTCAGACACACTTGTACTCTGCCCATCATTAAAGTCTGATCTTAGTTCCGCCACCATTCACCATCTGTGCTGTTTTACGAGTCTGCCAAGTCTAAGACGCCTGACATCTGTAATGAGTGGTGTCCGCTCAACCCCACGATGTCTGGATATGGTTTCACCATGGATTTGTCATGTCTCAAATACACTCAACACACAACTTCCTGAACACCTAATAAGTTGTACAGTTTCCAAAATGCTTCTGCCAAGCCTCTAGGCCAACACAATCTGCCCTCAGTCAAACTCAGATAGGTTGCGTGCTTCCTCATTCTACACACGGACAGCACACTCACTGATACTACATGAACCATGTGTGTCTGTCTTGCAGTCATTCCTCATCAGGTGATACTGTTATTGCCTGGATGGGTTTATATTGTTTGTGGGTCTGGGGTCATAATGTTCTGGCTGATAACTGTGTATTTTGAAATGCTACATATACTGTGTACAGACGATTAGAAGTATATTATGGTAATGGAGATTCTTGGATGGAACAATCTAAGAAAATTTTGTAAGTAAACATGACTCTCTTAAGGAGCTCAACAAAATATAAGTTTTTTCAAAGTTATTTGACTTCAGTACAGTAGTCAAGCCATAGTGACAGTGCATTACAGAAAGTTTACATGACTAGTTTTGGTAAAGCTCAGTCACCATTATCAGATGTAACAAGTATGAAATAAGACGGCTATTAATTATGAGAACCTGAAATATATGTAACATCTAACAACAGCACCTTTGTCATAGGAAACAATACTCAAAACCTATCATGTTAAATTAAACCTCATTATGCAGTAGTGCCCCCCCCCCTTCCCCCCCATGAACCATAGACCTTGCCGTTGGTGGGGAGGCTTGCGTGCCTCAGCGATACAGATAGCCGCACCGTAGGTGCAACCACAACGGAGGAGTATCTGTTGAGAGGCCAGACAAATGTATGGTTCCTGAAGAGGGGCAGCAGCCTTTTCAGTAGTTGCAGGGGCAACATTCTGGATGATTGACTGATCTGGCCTTGTAACACTAACCAAAATGGCTGTGCTGGTACGGCGAATGGCTGAAAGCAAGGGGAAACTACAGCCGAAATTTTTCCTGAGGGCATGCAGCTTTACTGTATGGATAAATGATGATGGCGTCCTCTTGGGTAAAATATTCCGGAGGTAAAATAGTCCCCCATTCGGATCTCCGGGTGGGGACTACTCAGGAGGACGTCGTTATCAGGAGAAAGAAAACTGGCATTCTACGGATCGGAGCGTGGAATGTCAGATCCCTTAATCGGGCAGGTAGGTTAGAAAATTTAAAAAGGGAAATGGATAGGTTAAAGTTAGATATAGTGGGAATTAGTGAAGTTCAGTGGCAGGAGGAACAAGACTTTTGGTCAGGTGAATACAGGGTTATAAATACCAAGTCAAATAGGGGTAATGCAGGAGTAGGTTTAATAATGAATAAAAAAAATTGGAGTTAGGGTAAGCTACTACAAACAACATAGTGAACGCATTATTGTGGCCAAGATAGACACGAAGCCCATTCTTACGACAGTAGTACAAGTCTATATGCTAACTAGCTCTGCAGATGATGAAGAAATTGATGAAATGTATGATGAGATAAAAGAAATTATTCAGGTAGTGAAGGGAGACGAAAATTTAATAGTCATGGGTGACTGGAATTCGTCAGTAGGAAAAGTAAGAGAAGGAAACGTAGTAGGTGAATATGGATTGGGGGGAAGAAATGAAAGAGAAAGCCGCCTGGTAGAATTTTGCACAGAGCATAACCTAATCATAGCTAACACTTGGTACAAGAATCATAAAAGGAGGTTGTATACATGGAAGAAGCCTGGAGATACTGACAGGTTTCAGATAGATTATATAATGGTAAGACAGAGATTGAGGAACCAGGTTTTAAACTGTAAGACATTTCCAGGAGCAGATGTGGACTCTGGCCACAATCTATTGGTTATGAACTGTAGATTAAAACTAAAGAAACTGCAAAAAGGTGGGAATTTAAGGAGATGGGACCTGGAAAAACTGACTAAACCAGACGTTGTACAGAGTTTCAGGAAGAGCATAAGGGAACAATTGACAAGAATGGGGGAAAGAAATACAGTAGAAGAAGAGTGGGTAGCTTTGAGGGATGAAGTAGTGAAGGCAGCAGAGGATCATGTAGGTAAAAAGATGTGGGCTAGTAGAAATCCTTGGGTGACAGAAGAAATACTGAATTTAATTGATGAAAGGAGAAAATATAAAAATGCAGTAAATGAAGCAGGCAAAAAGGAATACAAACGTCTCAAAAATGAGATCGACAGGAAGTGCAAAATGGCTAAGCAGGGATGGCTAGAGGACAATGTAAGGATGCAGAGGATTATCTCACTAGGGGTAAGATAGATACTGCCTACAGGAAAATTAAGGAGACCTTTGGAGAAAAGAGAACCACTTGTATGAATATCAAGAGCTCTGATGAAAACCCATGAGGGCAATATTATGGAAATGGAAGAAGATGTAGATGAAGATGAAATGGGAGATAAGATACTGCGTGAAGAATTTGATAGAGCACTGAAAGACCTGCATCGAAACAAGGCCCCAGGAGTAGACAACATTCCATTAGAACTACTGACAGCCTTGGGAGAGCCAGTCCTGACGAAACTCTACCATCTGGTGAGCAAAATGTATGAGACAGGCGAAATACCCTTAGGCTTCAATAAGAATATAATAATTCCAATCCCAAAGAAAGCAGGTGTTGACAGATGTGAAAATTACCGAACTATCAGTTTAATAAGTCATGGCTGCAAAATATTAACGCGAATTCTTTACAGACGAGTGGAAAAACTGGTAGAAGCCGACCTCAGGGAAGATCAGTTTGGATTCCGTAGAAATATTGGAACACGTGAGGCAATACTGATCCTACGACTTATCTTAGAAAATAGATTAAGGAAAGGCAAACCTACGTTTGTAGCATTTGTAGACTTAGAGAACGCTTTTGACAATGTTGACTGGACTACTCTCTTTCAAATTCTGAAGGTGGCAGGGATAAAATACAGGGAGCGAAAGGCTATTTACTATTTGTATAGAAATCAAATGGCAGTTATAAGAGTTGAGGGGCATGAAAGGGGAAGCAGTGGTTGGGAAGGGAGTGAGACAGGGTTGTAGTCTCTCCCCGATGTTATTCAATCTGTATATTGAGCAAGCAGTGAAGGAAACAAAAGAAAAATTCGGAGTAGGTATTAAAATCCATGGAGAAGAAATAAAAACTTTGAGGTTTGCCGATGACATTGTAATTCTGTCAGAGACAGCAAAGGGCTTGGAAGAGCAGTTGAGTGGAATGGATAGTGTCTTGAAAGAGGAGGATATAAGATGAACATCAACAAAAGCAAAACGAAGATAATGGAATGTAGTCGAATTAAGTCAGGTGATGTTGAGGGAATTAGGTTAGGAAATGAGACACTTAAAGTAGTAAAGGAGTGTTGCTATTTGGGGAGCAAAATAACTGATGATGGTCAAAGTAGAGAGGATATAAAATGTAGACTGGCAATGGCAAGGAAAGCGTTTCTGAAGAAGAGAAATTTGTTAACATCGAGTCTAGACTCAAGTGTCAGGAAGTCGTTTCTGAAAGTATTTGTATGGAGTGTAGCCATGTATGGAAGTGAAACATGGACGATAAATAGTTTTGACAAGAAGAGAATAGAAGCTTTCGAAATGTGGTGCTACAGGAGAATGCTGAAGATTAGATGGGTAGATCACATAACTAATGAGGAGGTATTGAATAGAATTGGGGAGAAGAGGAGTTTGTGGCACAACTTGACTAGAAGAAGGGACCGGTTGGTAGGACGCGTTCTGAGGCATGAGGGGATCACAAATTTAGCATTGGAGGGCAGCGTGGAGGGTAAAAATCGTAGAGGGAGACCAAGAGATGAATACACTAAGCAGATTCAGAAGGATGTAGGTTGCAGTAGGTACTGGGAGATGAAGAAGCTTGCGCAGGATAGAGTAGCATGGAGAGCTGCATCAAACCAGTCTCAGGACTGAAGACCACAACAACAACAACATGCTTGGATGTTGTTATTTCATTAACTTTGTAAAAGTGCATACTGATACTTAAGTTAACGGTTCGATCTCATACTTGAGCAATATATGTTTCAGAATAACTGCAGAATTGCTAAGATTAATAAGACATGATTTTCACTTGTCTGGTTAGTTATGCAAGTAGTTGGACAGCATCGATCCTAGTCCAACATATACAATGTTAAGATTTTAATGTTCTGTGTCGATAAAAGCTTCACAGCCATCAATGACAGTGATGTTGCTCCTTTACCATTACTGCATAATGAGGTTTAATTTAACAGGATAAACTTACAGTATTGTTTCCTACGACAAAGTTGTTGTGATTAGATGTTACATACATTTCAGGTTGTCATAATTAATAGCCAATTTATTTCATACTTGTTACATTTGATAATGGTGAATGAGCTTCACCGAAACTAGTCATGTAAACTTCCCATTATTTACTGTGACTATAACTTGACTATCGTACTGAAGCCAAATACATTTGAAAAAAAAGCTCTAAGGAAAACAGGACTGGCAACCATTTACCTGCCTATTAGTAGTTAGTGGTTCTAAGGTAAACTTGCGGATCAAACACCAATTTAATTGTGACAATTCCAGTTTGAAAGAAAGTAGGTGTTGATAGGTGTGAGTAGTACCAAATATCAGTTTAGTAAATCATTGTTACAAAATACTGACAGGAATTATTTACAGACGAATGGAAAGACTTCTAGAAATATTGTTTATTTACGTAAATTGTATGTCACATGCCAAGAAAACTGACCAGTAAATTGTTGCATCTAATGTGCTAGAGTATTATTTTGAGGCCGATTACATGGGACTTTATCAGGAAGCTTACATTTCAAATACATTTGTGTGAACTAGGACAATATTTGATACTGAAGGCAGTGGTAGCTCGTAATTGCACATTTCAGTTATCTTGTAAATGGCTCACTTGTAGATCCGTGTTAACTGGAATGTTTTTGTTTTCATTGTCATATATTTCCAACTGTGTCAGTTTTTGCTACTAATTATGTTACACCCCGTACACAAATTGTACACTTGAGTGCATATGGCACCCCTCTCAGCTTGGCATTCCAAGTATACACTTAATCTTACACAATATAGTAGCAAAAGGAAACCACCATTTGTAGATTGAGAGAAGGATTCTGAGAAAGTTCACTGGTATACACTTTTGGAAATTCTGAAGATTATCTACAACTTGTACAAAAACTAGCCTGCAGTTATAAGAGTCAAAAAGACGTGGAAGGAAACAGTATTTGATAAAAGAGTGAGACAAGAGTTGTAGCATATCCCCAATGTTGTTCAGTTCATACACTGAGCAAGCATTGAAAGAGACTAAGGAGATATCTTCAGGAAGAAAAAATGAAAACTTTGAGATTTTCTGAAAGTGTTATAATTTTTTCAGAGACCGTAAAGGACTTGGAAGATCCGCAGAATTGAATGTATGTAAAAAGAAGTTATAAAATGAACAGCAACAAAAGTAGTACAAGAATAATAGACTGTCATTAAATTAAATCAGCTATGCTGATGGAACTAGGTAAATGTAAATGTCGTGTGACTAGGGCCTCCCGTCGGGGAGACTGTTCGCCGGGTGCAAATCTTTCAATTTGACGCCACTTCGGTGACTTGTGTGTCGATGGGAATGAAATGATGATGATTAGGACAACACAACACCCAGTCCTTGAGTGGAGAAAATCTCCAACCCAGCTGGGAATTGAACCTGGGCTCTTAGGATTGACATTCTGTTGCACTGACCACTCAGCTACCAGAGGCAGACATGGAACTAGGTTGGGAAATAAGACACAAAAAGCAGTAGATGCATTTTATTATTTGTATTGCGAAATAAATGACAATGACCTAGGTAGAGAGGACATAAAATGCAGACGCAATAGTAAGATAAGTTTTCTGAAAAAGAGAAGTTTGCTAACATTGAATATAAATTTAACTGCTTGGATGTCTTTTTTATCGTATTTGTCTGGAATGTACCGATGTGTGGAAACAAAATATCGTATTTGTCTGGAATGTACCGATGTGTGGAAACAAAATGTGTGCAATAAAATAGTACTGATGAGAAGATAATATTATCTTTTGAAATTCAGTGCTACAGAAGAATGCTGAATATTAAATGGATAGATCATACAACTAGTGAGAGGATACTGAATCAAATCGGGGAGAAAAGAAATTGATGGCAAATCTTGACTAAAATAACAGAGCTATTGATACGACACCTGCTGGGGGGGGGGGGGGGATCATCAATTTAATAATGGAGGAGAGACCATGGCTTGACTATAGTAAACAGGTTCAAATGGATACGGATTGCAGTAGTTACATGGAGATGAACAAGCTTGTACAGGATTGACTGATGTGGAGAGCTGTATTAAACCAGGCTTTGGATGGAAGACACAACAGCAACAGCATTTGTTGCACCTCTTTAGATATAGGCAGAACCTTGTGAAATTTAATGCCTTCACTGATTTTGAAACATGCAATGGTGCAGCAAAGCTGTTGCCTTCGAGAATTCTTGCATACATATGCAGAAACTCATAGTTCAAGGCACACTAAGTTTACAGGAACGTCAAAATAATAGCAAAGCAGTGTATGTGAGTCTGTGGACAGTTTATATTGTCTTAATATTGTAGTATCCTTGTTTTGTTGTTCTTGAATATTAATCTGAAGATATATTTCTTTTAGATGTTCCTCATGAAGTATAAGGTCTCTTAAAGTGCTTAACAGAAGTCCGTGTAATGACATTGACTTGAGAAGAGATTTCAGATACTTCTCAAACCAGACAATCTTTGTACCTGCTGATTTTTCAGGAGAAAAAGAAAAACAAGACTTTTGATTGTCATCTTGAAGCAACCTCAGCCAAGCCCTAAATTTAATGAATTCCAAAAATGTCTTTGTTCTAGTAACACACTCAGTTGCTATATTGTCAATTAATTGACAAATAAAACGGGACAGTAGCTTCAGTTTGTAAATGATACATGCAAAGAATGCATTTCAGTAAATTAGTACGTACCATATAATGCAGTAAGCCCACGGAACATGGTGATTTTGTCCATGATGCTCCAGCGATCATCAGTAATGCCATACTTCCTTAAACTGCTGCCTGCCATGTTTCCAGTTATTTTTCACCTGTAGTTACAAGTAGCTGTGAACAGAGCAAAGTGTAAGTGTTGACATGGCAGGTTTTTTATTAATAGACATGGCGACATATGCCTGAATTTCTGTATTTCATGTATTCATTATGTATGTCTGTATGAATGAGAGGGGATGGCTCTAGATGTATTGATGGATGCATTATGTTTTGAAGTATGTTTACAAAAGGTAAATATCGTACTTTTTTGTTTAACACTTACTGACTTTTTGGTATATTATTAAAGTGATTATAGGTGACAAAATATCTTGTAGGATGAAAATGAAGTCTCAGTATAATATATAATAAATAAATATATTCAATATATCTATTGATAAGCAAAAAACAAAAGCATGATAACAAAGAATAAATATTTCTTCTTAAATACAACTTCCATACCACATATTACTCTTTGCAAACTATAAACTAAAATGTATTAACAAATTATTTAAATCCTAAAGTATGTCATTTCATTATTCTTAAGTAGCTGTTAATCTCAAAATACCTCTGTTTTGCAGTCAGTTTCTGAAAACATCAGTGAAACAGAAAAAGATGTGTAACTTTTTGGCAGCTAAAATGTAATCTACATGTTTGCAGTGTACAATAAGCTACTAGTATAGGAGTTCATTAAAAATGTATATGAATGTTAATTATTTTAATAATCTATATAGTAAGAAGCAAAAGTTGATCTAACAAATACTTTCCTGCATCAAGTTATTAATGGCTTACACATACATAAAGTTGAAGTTGCAAAATTATACAAGCTTGAGAAGTAATGAAAATTACATGCAAGCTAAATTTGAAATCCACCCAAACAAGATAGTGCTGTTAACAGTCATTGCCATAAAAACAACAAGAGAATAAAACTAGAATGTGTTGTCGTGTGTAGTGAAAATTAGCCATTTTATTGTCTACCATAATGAAATTGGCATGAAACAAGGTTAATCAAGGCATAAGTGATAATGTGACAGGTCTGGTATTCTGTATGTTAGGTTCAAACTATCTAAATGAACTTAAATGGTTGTTGAATGTCAGCAGGAAGCAATTTTAGAGACATTACAGATGGCAATTATTCATGCTCATAGAGAAGCATCTGATAAAGATTTGTGAATTATTTAGGAATAAAGGAGACAACTCACCGAATGGCAGAAGTGCTGCGTTGTTGACAGATACACAAACAAAAGGTAACAGAGCTTTACTTTGCTAGCTTTTGGAATGAAATAATTTTCCCAAGCTCTAGGAGAAATATGCACACACACACACACACACACACACACACACACACACAGATATGCACATGCCTGTCTCCCTATTTTGTGCTGAATCGACTGCCAGCTCCTTCCTGGCCCGCAGTGAGTGTACTGGGGTGAGGTGGGGGTGAAGGAGGGAGAGAGGTATGAGGCAGGGAGGGGGGTGGGCGGAAGTGGCTCATGGGAGAGTGCGGAGCCGTCCGTGGGCTAGCTAGGGGTGCAGGTAGAGTGGACAGGTGGCAGAGGCCTCTCTCTCCCCCCCCCCACTCTGCCCTGTCCCCTCTCTCCCTCTCTCTCACCTTCCTCTCTAGTGTGTGTGTGTGTGTGTGTGTGTGTGTGTGTGTGAGTGTGAGTTGCGAGTGTGCATGCAGACTGAGAAATGCAGCAATATAAATTACTTTAAACCATGACAATCTAGTTCTGGTGGGATGTTCACACACACACACACACACACACACACACCTGTATGGCTATATCCTGGCTGACTACATTGTACCGGCACTGCAGCTGGACTGGACTCGTGGTGTTATGTCGGGTGAAGCGGCTGAGGGGAGTAAGGAGGAGAGAAGCAGGAAGCATTGTTTGGAAATGTGGGTGGTGACTTGGAGGGAGGGGCAGCAACTGCACAGGATAGAAGTGCAGCATGGCACCTGAGAGCCTGTTCTGGTTGCAGCACATTACATGGTGGACTAGATTGGGGAGGATTGTTAGAATAGATTAAAGGGGGACTATGGGGCCACTATTGACACTCACCTCTTATCCTCGTACCTCCCACAGGAACTGACTTATTATCCAATATCATCCCAGACTGGAAGAACTGAACAATATCCTTCACCACCCAAAACTCCTCCCATTAATCCCAAACAGATATTCTGTCTCCCACCCAATCTATGCTACATTTAGTCCATGCTTGCGTGTGTGTGTGTGTGTGTGTGTGTGTGTGTGTGTGTGTGTGTGTGTGTGTAAAAAAGGATTTTTTTAGGAAGCTAGCAAAGTTCTGACCATTTTTTATGTGCCTTTTGATGACTCAGTGCCTTTACTATTCAGTGAGATGTTGCCTATACTGCTTAAATTATTTATTATAAACTGTGTTAGCCATTTTGATTACTGTTTTATTGTGAAGTGTAAAGATGGCCGTAAAACTCCTGGTTCTGTGTTATAAAGTATGTTTTTTCCCTCTGTTTCAGGAAAGAGGCCACAGTTGGTCGATGTTGCTGTGCAGTGTGAAGAAATAGAGTTTGATAAGACAAGGTATATTGCGTATGAATATTTAGAATGTGAAATAGCTGTTAATACACTATATTAGGTTGCACAATGTGAACTAAAATTGATCCATCAATCTTTCTTACTCCCATTACTACTGTTTGCCAGCCTGGGACATAATGTTGGACCCTTATCTTTTGCTTCAGTGCAGTTTGAAAGTGGGTGCAAGAGACTGGCAGATTGAAGCTTCAAGTCTGGTCATGAGGCACACTTGAGTGATTCACTCAGTAAGAGCATTGCCAGCAAAGGACCCTGTTCCTTGTTCAAATTCCATTCTGGCACAGAGTTTGAATGTACCAGGAAGTTTCATAACAGCAGACTGTGTGGTTCTTTCAGGAAGTGTATGTCTAGTCAACAGAATAAGTCCAAAATGTAATATCAACAATGTTATGAAAAGGATGGATTTTACTCACCATAAAGATGACACATTGAGTTGCAGACAGAGTGATGGAAAGACTGTTACTGTAAGCTTTTGACCAAAGCCTTCTTCATAAAAGAGAAAGGCACACACATTCACACAAGCAAGCATACCTCACACACACATGAGCACTATCTCCAGACATTCCAACCAGAGGTCATGTGTGTTCGCAGGGGTTCAGGATTTTCTCTGCCCGGGAACTGTGTGTTTGTGTTGCTCTCATAATTTCATCATCACCACCACCATTTGTGACAGAGGCTAGATTGGATTGTGAAAAAAAAATGGACTCTGTAAAAATTCGGACTTTGTACGAGTGCTGATGACTGTGCAGTTGAGTGCCCCACAAACCAAACATCATCATCAGAGGTCGTGTGTGCGAGGTGCTTGCTTGTGTGAAGATACGTGTGTTTCTCTTTTCTGAAAAAGGCTTTGGCCGAAAGCTTATATGTAACAGTCTTTTCATCATGCCTGTCTGCCATGCAACATGTGATCTGTGCAGTGGATAGCACTCTATTCTTTTCATAATATTGTTAATAAAATAATAAGACAGACAACTGATTGCCTTTAAGATAGGTACAAAGATTTGAGGTGACTAGCATTACAAAAACTTTAAAAAAATTCAACATTTATATTTTTTCACAGTTTCATTAATTAATGGCGCAATTTCATAGAACTGCTCAGTGACAGCAGTTAAAAGACTAGAAATTTATCTCTTTGAACCTGAAACTAATGTTGTATGTCTTCTGTAAAAACCACATAAGTGGGGAGTAAGAAATTTGTTTGCTGTCACAGATGAATGTTGCTCTCCTGGCAAATGAATTATTGTGTTGTGGAATAGGCTGCCATGTTTTGAAATTATCTCTTATAGGCATCAATGGAAACCCAATTATGTTCTAAACTTTTGAATAAAATTATTCTTCCAGTTAATAAAATCTCTGTTCCCACTGCATCTGTTAAAAGTAAATTTTATGCAAATGACTTCACATTGGCTCCTCATCGACATCATGACCCCAGAAGCTCCTGTATAGTGTGTAGCAGAGGGTACATAGTTGCCAGTATTACTATAACCCCTTGCTATTTTGTTCTGATGTGGCACAGAGAAAGAATGACTGTCAGTGTGTCTCCCTGTCCACATCTCTGTAATCTTTTGTCTTTGCACTTAGACAAGAGTTATGTTGGAGGAAAGCATATGAATAACATTTTATGTAGCACTCAGCACATTTCCTCATTGCAGATTCTGAGCATTTGTGTAACAATGTAACATTTAGTAATTAAATCTCTGACAAATTGTGTTGCTCCTCTTTGAATTTTCGCCCTTTCATGCATTAACCCAACTTAATAATTGTTCCACATTGATGAAGAGTGTTCAAGAATTTGCCAGACATGACCTACTTCTTAGATGACTTACACTTGATTAGGACTTTTCCAATGAAACTAAGATTTACATTGTCTTTTCACATTTATTAAACTCCAACTGCATGCTCTTAGGTATGTCAATACTGTTATTGATACCAGTGGTTGCTTGATAGTGGTTTATTCAAACCGTAACAGATGATTATTCCAATTTTTGCTGTAGTATAATCTTGCATCTCAATTGTTCATTTTTCCTACACCATCAGAATTCCAAGGGCACAGGAAATTACTTGTTGATTGAGGACAGGTGCTCACATTCACAATATATATTTGTTCTACTCATTCCACTGTACTGACTGGGGCAGATTTTATTGACACGGAAATGAGATTAAGATAAAAGGACTTTACAGTACTGCACCAGGGGTATGTACTATCATCAGAACAGCCTGTTGTAATATTGTAAAGTTATTGGCATCATTCTGCTGTATACCCATGATCGTTTTAAAACCACATCAGAAAATTGTTAAAATTCTGTGCTGTTACTCTTGTGCTTCTTTCAGATTCAAACATTGGTACAACTCTGCCTTTTGTCTTCTCAATTTTTACAGAAATTTGAAGTAAATAAATAAGCTGATGGTTTAATAGATTGCAGAGTAGAGAACTATTTTTAATTATTTGTTTCTTTGCTTCTTTTAGATGTTTTATTTTTATTTAAATAATATGTCTTGTTTGTAACATTTTTTGAAGTTGTTACATGTTTGATTGATTACAAAGTTATGTCTCAGTATAGTGGTAATAATAATAATAATAATAATAATAATAATAATAATAATAAACCCCATGGAGGCCCGGGAAAAGAATAGGCCTCCGGTATGTTCTTGCCAGTCGTAAAAGCCGACGAAAAGAACAAACCACTAATAGGGCTAACCCCCCTTTTAGTGTGATTAGTCGGTTCCCTATGCCCGTCCACAATGGTAGCGACACTGCTAGCCACATGGAAAATGATTTAAATCCAAATAGAGGTGTTTTGCAGGATATGCTTCCTGCAACCACTCTAGAAGGAAGACAAAGACAGAGGATGAGATAGTCAGATGAAGTTAACCGACACCTCATGTTCTGATATTACCAAGCAACAAACTTAGGAACCAACACAACTGGGTACAGATCACAGGTATACACAACATTTATTACCAGATACCCAGAATTAAAATTTTTAACAGAACAATGACTAGCTGATCAGATTCGTGTAATAAACAAAAATAACAGGATACCCCAGTCAGAATTAGAAAACAAGAAACAATAAGTACAGCAAATGTTATTGTTGTTGTTGTTGTTGTTGTTGTTGTTGTTGTTGTCTTCAGTCCTGAGACTGTTTTGATGCAGCTCTCCATGCTACTCTATCCTGTGCAAGCTTCTTCATCTCCCAATACTTACTGCAACCTACATCCTTCTGAATCTGCTTAGTGTATTCATCTCTTGGTCTCCCTCTACGATTTTTACCCTCCACGCTGCCCTCCAATGCTAAATTTGTGATCCCCTCATGCCTCAGAATGCGTCCTACCAACCGGTCCCTTCTTCTTGTCAAGCTGTGCCACAAACTCCTCTTCTCCCCAATTCTATTCAATACCTCCTCATTAGTTATGTGATCTACCCATCTAATCTTCAGCATTCTCCTGTAGCACCACATTTCGAAAGCTTCTATTCTCTTCTTGTCCAAACTATTTATCGTCCATGTTCACTTCCATACATGGCTACACTCCATACAAATACTTTCAGAAACGACTTCCTTACACTTAAATCTATACTCGATGTTAACAAATTTCTCTTCTACAGAAACGCTTTCCTTGCCATTGCCAGTCTACATTTTATATCCTCTCTACTTTGACCATCATCAGTTATTTTGCTCCCTAAATAGCAAAACTCCTTTACTACTTTAAGTGTCTCATTTCCTAATCTAATTCCCTCAACATCACCCGACTTAATTCGACTACATTCCATTATCCTCGTTTTGCTTTTGTTGATGTTCATCTTATATCCGCCTTTCAAGACACTGTCCATTCCGTTCAACTCCTCTTCCAAGTGCTTTGCTGTCCCTGACAGAATTACAATGTCATTGGCGAACCTTAAAGTTGTTATTTCTTCTCCATGGATTTTAATACCTACTCCAAATTTTTCTTTTGTTTCCTTTACTGCTTGCTCAATATACAGATTGAATAACATCAGGGACAGGCTACAACCCTGTCTCACTCCCTTCCCAACCGCTGCTTCCCTTTCATGCCCCTTGACTGTTATAACAGCCATCTGGTTTCTGTACAAATTGTAAATAGCCTTTCGCTCCCTGTATTTTACCTCTGCCATCTTTAGAATTTGAAAGAGAGTATTCCAGTCAACATTGTCGAAAGCTTTCTCTAAGTCTACAAATGCTAGAAATGTAGGTTTGCCTTTCCTTAACCTAGCTTCTAAGATAAGTCGTAGGGTCAGTATTGCCTCACGTGTTCCAACATTTCTACGGAATCCGAACTAATCTTCCCTGAGGTCGGCTTCTACCAGTTTTTCCATTCGTCTGTAAAGAATTCGTGTTAGTATTTTGCAGCAGTGACTTATTAAACTGATAGTTCGGTAATTTTCACATCTGTCAACACCTGCGTTCTTTGGGATTGGAATTATTATATTCTTCTTGAAATCTGAGGGTATTTCACCTGTCTCATACATCTTGCTCACCAGATGGTAGAGTTTTGTCAGGACTGGCTCTCCCAAAGCCGTAGGTAGTTCCAATGGAATGTTGTCTACTCCGGGGGCCTTGTTTCAACTCAGGTCTTTCAGTGCTCTGTCAAACTCTTCACGCAGTATCGTGTCTCCCATTTCATCTTCATCTACATCCTTTTCAATTTCCATAATATTGTCCTCGAGTACATCGCCCTTGTATAGACCCTCTATATACTCCTTCCACCTTTCTGCTGTCTCTTCTTTGCTTAGAACTCGGTTTCCATCTGAGCTCTTGATATTCATACAAGTGCCTCTCTTTTCTCCAAAGGTTTCTTTAATTTTCCTGTAAGCAGTATCTATCTTACCCCTAGTGAGATAAGCCTCTACATCCTTACATTTGTCCTCTAGCCATCCCTGCTTAGCCATTTTGCACTTCCTGTCGATCTCATTTTTGAGACGTTTGTATTCCTTTTTGCCTGTTTCATTTACTGCGTTTTTATACTTTCTCCTTTCATCAATTAAATTCAATATTTCTTCTGTTACCCAAGGATTTCTACTATCCCTTGTCTTTTTACCTACATGATCCTCTGCCGCCTTCATTACTTCATCCCTCAGCGCTACCCATTCTTCTTCTACTGTATTTCTTTCCCTCATTCCTGTCAATTGTTCCCTTATGCTCTCCCTGAAACTCTGTACAACCTCTGGTTTAGTCAGTTTATCCAGGTCCCATCTCCTTAAATTCCCACCTTTTTGCAGTTTCTTCAGTTTTAATCTACAGTTCATAACCAATAGATTGTGGTCAGAGTCCACATCTGCCCCTGGAAATGTCTTAAAATTTAAAACAACAAATACTGGAACAAAATAATGTGCAATCAGAAGAAGAATAAAATACAGTAATGGACTCAAACATCCCAGAGCAAATTTTACCATACAATAGATAAGACACACATTAAAATAGACAATCCACCAAATATAACAGACATGCACGGTGGATACAAGCAGAAACAGACACATACAAGATGATATCAAAAATGCCTGAAGTGATAATTTTGCAATATGAAGTCACCCGAGCAATTAATTCTACGCACAATTGGAAAGCCCCAGGAAAAGATAAAATAGCAAATTTCTGGCTAAAGAAGTTCACCTCAACACATTCACATCTAACTAAATTATTTAACAGTTACATTGCAGAGCCATACACAGTCCCTGATACACTTACACAAGGAATAACTTATCTGAAACCTAAAGATCAAGCAGACACAGCAAACCCAGCAAGATATCGCCCCATAACATGCTTACCAACAATATACAAAATATTAACTTCAGTTATTACACAGAAATTAATGATACATACAACACAGCACAAAATTATAAATGAAGAACAAAAAGCCTGCTGCATAGAAGCACGAGGATGTAAACAGCAACTGATAATAGATGCAGAGGTGACATGTCAAGCTAAAACTAAACAAAGGTCGCTACACTACGCATACATTGATTACCAAAAAGCTTTTGATAGTGTACCCCACTCATGGTTACTACAAACATTGGAAATATACAAAGTAGATCCTAAATTGATACAGTTCCTAAACATAGTAATGAAAAATTGGAAAAGCACACTTAATATCCAAACAAATTCAAATAATATCACATCTCAGCCGATACAGATTAAGTGTGGAATATACCAAGGAGACTCATTAAGTCCTTTCTGGTTCTGCCTTGCTCTGAACCCACTATCCAACATGCTAAATAATACAAATTATGGACATAATATTACTGGAACATACCAACAGAAAATCACACATTTGCTATACATGGATGATCTAAAACTACTGGCAGCAACAAATCAACAACTCAACCAATTACTAAAGATAACAGAATTATTCAGCAATGATATAAATATGGCTTCTGGAACAGACAAATGTAAGAAAAATAGCATAGTCAAGGGATAACACACTAAACAAGAAGATTACATATTGGATAACCACAGCGACTGCATAGAAGCGATGGAAAAAACAGATGCCTATAAATATCTAGGATACAGACAAAAAATAGGAATAGATAATACAAATATTAAAGAAGAACTAAAAGAAAAATATAGACAAAGACTAACAAAAATGTCTGAATTGACAGCAAGAAACAAGACAAAAGCTATAAATACTTATGCTATACCAATATTGACTATTCATTTGGAGTAGTGAAATGGAGTAACACAGAACTAGAAGCACTCAATACACTTACACGATCACAATGCCACAAATATAGAATACATCACATACATTCAGCAACAGAAAGATTCACATTAAGCAGAAAGGAAGGAGGAAGGGGATTTATCGACATAAAAAACCTACATTATGGACAGGTAGACAATTTAAGAAAATTCTTTATAGAACAAGCAGAAACTAGCAAAATACACAAAGCTATCACTCATATAAATACATCAGCTACACCGTTGCAATTTCATAACCACTCTACAATCCTTTAGATCACATAACATCAACAGATACGAAGAAAGTAAATTGGAAAAAGAAAACACTACATGGCAAGCACCCGTATCATCTAACACAGCCACACATCGATCAAGATGCATCCAACACATGGCTAAGAAAAGGCAATATATACAGTGAGATGGAAGGATTCATGATTGCAATACAGGATCAAACAATAAACACCAGATATTAAAGCAAGCATATTATTAAAGATCCCAATACCACAACAGATAACTGCAGACTTTGCAAACAGCAAATAGAAACAGTAGATCACATCACAAGTGTATTTACAATACTAGCAAATACAGAATACCCCAGAAGACATGACAATGTAGCAAAAATAATTCATCAAAAACTTGCCATACAACATAAACTAATAAAACAACACGTTCCCACATACAAGTATGCACCACAAAATGTACTGGAGAATGATGAATACAGATTATACTGGAACAGAACCATTAGATAAAACAGCACCACATAACAAACCTGACATCATACTCACCAATAAAAAGAAGAAATTAAAACAATTAATCGAAATATCCATACGCAATACAACAAATATACAGAAGTAAACAGGAGAAAAAATTGAAAAATACATCCAACTGGCTGAGGAAGTCAAGGACATGTGGCATCAGGATAAAGTTGACATTATACCAATTATACTATCAACTACAGGAGTCATACCACACAATATCCACCAGTACAGCAACACAATACAGTTACATCCTAACGTATATATACAACTACAGAAATCTGTAATTATTGATACATGTTCAATTACCCGAAAGTTCCTAAATGCAATTAACATATACCGTACAGTTAAAAGGAAGTCACACTTGATCAAGGTCCACATCACTTTCCATTTTTAACCAGACATAACGTCCGAGAAAGGAAAGAAATGTCTCTCCTAAGAGACGTCAGACGTATTTTCTCTGGCGTTTCAACACTTTTTGTAGTTTCTTTTTTGCAGTGTGTAGCTGGAGCTAGTCCAGATGAATACCATTCATCATGTCTTTCGCGTGATACTCAGTGTCAGCAGACAGTATTAGTTCGTTTCTTGTTACAAACAAAATTATTTTTAAAGTGGAATTTACACGTCCTTTGCGTAAAGCAATCTCACATTAGTCTAGTGCGCTATTCGTTTTACTGATTTGTGTTAAGAGGGACAGTAAAACACCAAGAATAATCAGTACTCCGGCAGTGACAGCATCGCTTAGGCTCCTGCTGACTGCTACCAACATGCAGCAGTGCTGCTCAGTCACTGCTGAAGTACTGGTTATTCTTCCTGTTTTTACTCTCCGTGTTAATATATATTGATAAGACAAATATCATGCTAGACTAATGTGTGATCGTTTGAAAGAGTGGGAACATAAAATTCTGCTTTAAAAAAAATGGTTCAAATGGCTCTGAGCACTATGGGACTCAACTGCTGAGGTCATTAGTCCCCTAGAACTTAGAACTAGTTAAACCTAACTAACCTAAGGACATCACAAACATCCATGCCCGAGGCAGGATTCGAACCTGCGACCGTAGCGGCCTTGCGGTTCCAGACTGCAGCGCCTTTAACCGCACGGCCACTTCGGCCGGCTCTGCTTTAAAAATCATTTTGTTTATAACAGGAAACAAACCAACCCTTTTGTTGACACTGGGTGTCATGTGAAAGACATGATGAGCAGCATTTGTGTGGGCTTACTCCAGCTACACACTGCAAAGGCTAAATTGTAAATATGTGCCCAAACCCCAGAGAAAATGCACTCGTACAGTCTGAATGTCTGGTGTTTCCTGGATACGTATTTATTTCAGTCTTCTAAAATTAGTCCTTCTCCTCCTTCCCCATCTCTCTGTCTATACATTTCACTCTCCTCCCTCTTACTGTCCATCTCTTCCTCCCCACTCTCACTGTCCACCTCCTCCAGCACCCACCCCACTGTCTGTCCTTCTCATCCTTTCCCTCTCTCTGCCTGTCTCCACCCTCTCCCTGCCCATCTTCTCTTCTACCCTTTTTGTGCCATATCCTCCCTTTCACTTTTTCTGTCCATCTCCTTTTCTCCACCCCCCCCCCTCCTATCCCTCCCTCCCTCCCTCCCTCCCTCCCTCCATCTACTCCTCCCTCCCTTTCTGTCCATCTCCTTAGGCTCCCTCTCTGTCTCTGCATCTCCTCCTCCCCCACTCTTCTCTATCACCCTCACCCCAATAGGAGTTCAGTGGTTTTTTCACTCACAGTGTTTCTTACCAGATGGTAAAATAATTTAATTTGGTAGAATAAATATCTACTCAGCAAACAGCAGCAGAGCACACACATAAAAGGCAGTTGTAATTAGGCAAGCTTTCGGAGGCAGCGACTCCCTTTTTCAGGCAGAGTGGTTGAAGAGGAAGGGAGCGGGGTGAAAGAAAAGGACTGGAGAGGTCTAGGAGAAGGGGTAGATTTCAGAAAAGTCTCCGATAACCGCGGGTTAGGAGAGACTTATTGCACGGGACAAGAAGGAAAGACTGACTGTTGGAGAGTGCATCTGAAATGTACCCCTTTTCCTAGATCTCGCCAGTCCTTTTCCTTCAATTCTCTTCCTTCCCCTTCAACTCTCTGCCTGAAGAAGGAAGCCACTGCCTCCAAAAGCTTGACTAATTACAACCGTCTTTTATGTGTATGCTCTGCCGCCACTTGCTGAGTAGATTTTTTTTCTATACAATCAAATTATTTTGTCAAAAATTGATTGTTTTCATTGTTATATTACAGTATAGTAAGTAACATGTGTACCAGTTTTGCTTAAAATCAATCAAGGAGTTTAGGAGCAAATTTCTACCTGTGGATTCACCTGTATAAGCAAGTATCACATATATTTCTTGTATATTTAACACATTTCTCACAAATATGTACACATATTTCACCTATTACCTCTAGTGAATTTCATTCTGCAGTTTCATTGTGATGCAGCTCAATGTTTATGACTTCTTAGCTCCAGAACTGTGTGTCATACAATTATATAATTTTGCAGGTACATTCAGCAGCATATGTGAAAATTGTCTGTGAAATGTGTTGGGAATAGAGTTAGTAGTGAAGGACTAATACATTAAAGCATCATGCATGATGCGGTATTATTCATACATCCCAGTGTTTATGATGTCACATCTCCTGAACTATGTGTCATACAATGATATAATTTTGCAGGTACATTCAGTGGCATACAAGCTGTCTCAAAAGCAATGGTCATCATTCAGGGATATGTTAGGAATGCTCATTCGAATAAAATCAGTCTTAGTAAACATGGCCTTTAAGGTGTGTACTTTAAGAGCTATGAGCACTTCTTCATCTTTGATATTGTGAAAAAATCTCTTCTACTGCAAACTCTTTGGTTTCCATATTTTGAGAGGTGGTAGTATGAAACAAACAAGGAAAAAAGTCCAGGAAACACAGGCTCTAAATTTCATACCCTAAAAACTATGAGCACTTGTTAACCTTCCATACTTGAAACACATCTCTTCTATTGAACAATGCACATAGCAGTTAAAGGTATGCATTTTGGAGCCCATGTTTACTGGATATTTATGGATCAAAGCAGGAAAAAAGTCCATCTTTACTAGACTTTTTTTTCTCATTCTGGTCCATACAACCACCTCACAAAATGTGGAAAGCAACGAGCTTGCAGTAGAGGAGATTTGCTTCACATTATAAAAGCTGAAGAAGTGCTAATAGTTCGTAAGGTATACATTTTGGAGCCCTGTTTACTAGACTGATTTGCTCTGAGTGACCATTCATGTTGTGTCCTTGAATATTGACCATTCCTCCTGTGACACAATGTACGTGAATACTGTCTGCAAAATGTGTCACAAATAGAGTTAGTAGTAAAGACATAATAAATTAAAACATCATGCTTCGTGTACTAGTTTTATTATATGACCAGCAAAAAATGTAGTAAGCAATAAACTCTTTTCCTTTCATCTTTTTGTGGGGGTTATCACTGAGAAAAAGTTTTGTAAGGTTTTAAATGGCGTGTAAAGTTTGTTGCAAGTAACTAAGTGCTCTCATTATCAAATACTGGATGAATAAAGTGATCGATTTGTGCATCATGGGCTACACTCTGGCTTCACCTCCATTCCTCCGATAGGTAGTGGTTTTTGCCCCCACAATGCTTCTTTCCTGACAGTAAGTGACATTGTACAAAGTTTGAAAGTTTGGTTCGAAGCAGTCCAGTCGCTTAAGAAGATTGCAGATTCTGAGCATTTGTGTAACAATGTAACATTTAGTAATTAAATCTCTGACAAATTGTGTTGCTCCTCTTTGAATTTTCGCCCTTTCATGCATTAACCCAACTTAATAATTGTTCCACATTGATGAAGAGTGTTCAAGAATTTGCCAGACATGACCTACTTCTTAGATGACTTACACTTGATTAGGACTTTTCCAATGAAACTAAGATTTACATTGTCTTTTCACATTTATTAAACTCCAACTGCATGCTCTTAGGTATGTCAATACTGTTATTGATACCAGTGGTTGCTTGATAGTGGTTTATTCAAACCGTAACAGATGATTATTCCAATTTTTGCTGTAGTATAATCTTGCATCTCAATTGTTCATTTTTCCTACACCATCAGAATTCCAAGGGCACAGGAAATTACTTGTTGATTGAGGACAGGTGCTCACATTCACAATATATATTTGTTCTACTCATTCCACTGTACTGACTGGGGCAGATTTTATTGACACGGAAATGAGATTAAGATAAAAGGACTTTACAGTACTGCACCAGGGGTATGTACTATCATCAGAACAGCCTGTTGTAATATTGTAAAGTTATTGGCATCATTCTGCTGTATACCCATGATCGTTTTAAAACCACATCAGAAAATTGTTAAAATTCTGTGCTGTTACTCTTGTGCTTCTTTCAGATTCAAACATTGGTACAACTCTGCCTTTTGTCTTCTCAATTTTTACAGAAATTTGAAGTAAATAAATAAGCTGATGGTTTAATAGATTGCAGAGTAGAGAACTATTTTTAATTATTTGTTTCTTTGCTTCTTTTAGATGTTTTATTTTTATTTAAATAATATGTCTTGTTTGTAACATTTTTTGAAGTTGTTACATGTTTGATTGATTACAAAGTTATGTCTCAGTATAGTGGTAATAATAATAATAATAATAATAATAAACCCCATGGAGGCCCGGGAAAAGAATAGGCCTCCGGTATGTTCTTGCCAGTCGTAAAAGCCGACGAAAAGAACAAACCACTAATAGGGCTAACCCCCCTTTTAGTGTGATTAGTCGGTTCCCTATGCCCGTCCACAATGGTAGCGACACTGCTAGCCACATGGAAAATGATTTAAATCCAAATAGAGGTGTTTTGCAGGATATGCTTCCTGCAACCACTCTAGAAGGAAGACAAAGACAGAGGATGAGATAGTCAGATGAAGTTAACCGACACCTCATGTTCTGATATTACCAAGCAACAAACTTAGGAACCAACACAACTGGGTACAGATCACAGGTATACACAACATTTATTACCAGATACCCAGAATTAAAATTTTTAACAGAACAATGACTAGCTGATCAGATTCGTGTAATAAACAAAAATAACAGGATACCCCAGTCAGAATTAGAAAACAAGAAACAATAAGTACAGCAAATGTTATTGTTGTTGTTGTTGTTGTTGTTGTTGTTGTTGTTGTCTTCAGTCCTGAGACTGTTTTGATGCAGCTCTCCATGCTACTCTATCCTGTGCAAGCTTCTTCATCTCCCAATACTTACTGCAACCTACATCCTTCTGAATCTGCTTAGTGTATTCATCTCTTGGTCTCCCTCTACGATTTTTACCCTCCACGCTGCCCTCCAATGCTAAATTTGTGATCCCCTCATGCCTCAGAACGCGTCCTACCAACCGGTCCCTTCTTCTTGTCAAGCTGTGCCACAAACTCCTCTTCTCCCCAATTCTATTCAATACCTCCTCATTAGTTATGTGATCTACCCATCTAATCTTCAGCATTCTCCTGTAGCACCACATTTCGAAAGCTTCTATTCTCTTCTTGTCCAAACTATTTATCGTCCATGTTCACTTCCATACATGGCTACACTCCATACAAATACTTTCAGAAACGACTTCCTTACACTTAAATCTATACTCGATGTTAACAAATTTCTCTTCTACAGAAACGCTTTCCTTGCCATTGCCAGTCTACATTTTATATCCTCTCTACTTTGACCATCATCAGTTATTTTGCTCCCTAAATAGCAAAACTCCTTTACTACTTTAAGTGTCTCATTTCCTAATCTAATTCCCTCAACATCACCCGACTTAATTCGACTACATTCCATTATCCTCGTTTTGCTTTTGTTGATGTTCATCTTATATCCGCCTTTCAAGACACTGTCCATTCCGTTCAACTCCTCTTCCAAGTGCTTTGCTGTCCCTGACAGAATTACAATGTCATTGGCGAACCTTAAAGTTGTTATTTCTTCTCCATGGATTTTAATACCTACTCCAAATTTTTCTTTTGTTTCCTTTACTGCTTGCTCAATATACAGATTGAATAACATCAGGGACAGGCTACAACCCTGTCTCACTCCCTTCCCAACCGCTGCTTCCCTTTCATGCCCCTTGACTGTTATAACAGCCATCTGGTTTCTGTACAAATTGTAAATAGCCTTTCGCTCCCTGTATTTTACCTCTGCCATCTTTAGAATTTGAAAGAGAGTATTCCAGTCAACATTGTCGAAAGCTTTCTCTAAGTCTACAAATGCTAGAAATGTAGGTTTGCCTTTCCTTAACCTAGCTTCTAAGATAAGTCGTAGGGTCAGTATTGCCTCACGTGTTCCAACATTTCTACGGAATCCGAACTAATCTTCCCTGAGGTCGGCTTCTACCAGTTTTTCCATTCGTCTGTAAAGAATTCGTGTTAGTATTTTGCAGCAGTGACTTATTAAACTGATAGTTCGGTAATTTTCACATCTGTCAACACCTGCGTTCTTTGGGATTGGAATTATTATATTCTTCTTGAAATCTGAGGGTATTTCACCTGTCTCATACATCTTGCTCACCAGATGGTAGAGTTTTGTCAGGACTGGCTCTCCCAAAGCCGTAGGTAGTTCCAATGGAATGTTGTCTACTCCGGGGGCCTTGTTTCAACTCAGGTCTTTCAGTGCTCTGTCAAACTCTTCACGCAGTATCGTGTCTCCCATTTCATCTTCATCTACATCCTTTTCAATTTCCATAATATTGTCCTCGAGTACATCGCCCTTGTATAGACCCTCTATATACTCCTTCCACCTTTCTGCTGTCTCTTCTTTGCTTAGAACTCGGTTTCCATCTGAGCTCTTGATATTCATACAAGTGCCTCTCTTTTCTCCAAAGGTTTCTTTAATTTTCCTGTAAGCAGTATCTATCTTACCCCTAGTGAGATAAGCCTCTACATCCTTACATTTGTCCTCTAGCCATCCCTGCTTAGCCATTTTGCACTTCCTGTCGATCTCATTTTTGAGACGTTTGTATTCCTTTTTGCCTGTTTCATTTACTGCGTTTTTATACTTTCTCCTTTCATCAATTAAATTCAATATTTCTTCTGTTACCCAAGGATTTCTACTATCCCTTGTCTTTTTACCTACATGATCCTCTGCCGCCTTCATTACTTCATCCCTCAGCGCTACCCATTCTTCTTCTACTGTATTTCTTTCCCTCATTCCTGTCAATTGTTCCCTTATGCTCTCCCTGAAACTCTGTACAACCTCTGGTTTAGTCAGTTTATCCAGGTCCCATCTCCTTAAATTCCCACCTTTTTGCAGTTTCTTCAGTTTTAATCTACAGTTCATAACCAATAGATTGTGGTCAGAGTCCACATCTGCCCCTGGAAATGTCTTAAAATTTAAAACAACAAATACTGGAACAAAATAATGTGCAATCAGAAGAAGAATAAAATACAGTAATGGACTCAAACATCCCAGAGCAAATTTTACCATACAATAGATAAGACACACATTAAAATAGACAATCCACCAAATATAACAGACATGCACGGTGGATACAAGCAGAAACAGACACATACAAGATGATATCAAAAATGCCTGAAGTGATAATTTTGCAATATGAAGTCACCCGAGCAATTAATTCTACGCACAATTGGAAAGCCCCAGGAAAAGATAAAATAGCAAATTTCTGGCTAAAGAAGTTCACCTCAACACATTCACATCTAACTAAATTATTTAACAGTTACATTGCAGAGCCATACACAGTCCCTGATACACTTACACAAGGAATAACTTATCTGAAACCTAAAGATCAAGCAGACACAGCAAACCCAGCAAGATATCGCCCCATAACATGCTTACCAACAATATACAAAATATTAACTTCAGTTATTACACAGAAATTAATGATACATACAACACAGCACAAAATTATAAATGAAGAACAAAAAGCCTGCTGCATAGAAGCACGAGGATGTAAACAGCAACTGATAATAGATGCAGAGGTGACATGTCAAGCTAAAACTAAACAAAGGTCGCTACACTACGCATACATTGATTACCAAAAAGCTTTTGATAGTGTACCCCACTCATGGTTACTACAAACATTGGAAATATACAAAGTAGATCCTAAATTGATACAGTTCCTAAACATAGTAATGAAAAATTGGAAAAGCACACTTAATATCCAAACAAATTCAAATAATATCACATCTCAGCCGATACAGATTAAGTGTGGAATATACCAAGGAGACTCATTAAGTCCTTTCTGGTTCTGCCTTGCTCTGAACCCACTATCCAACATGCTAAATAATACAAATTATGGACATAATATTACTGGAACATACCAACAGAAAATCACACATTTGCTATACATGGATGATCTAAAACTACTGGCAGCAACAAATCAACAACTCAACCAATTACTAAAGATAACAGAATTATTCAGCAATGATATAAATATGGCTTCTGGAACAGACAAATGTAAGAAAAATAGCATAGTCAAGGGATAACACACTAAACAAGAAGATTACATATTGGATAACCACAGCGACTGCATAGAAGCGATGGAAAAAACAGATGCCTATAAATATCTAGGATACAGACAAAAAATAGGAATAGATAATACAAATATTAAAGAAGAACTAAAAGAAAAATATAGACAAAGACTAACAAAAATGTCTGAATTGACAGCAAGAAACAAGACAAAAGCTATAAATACTTATGCTATACCAATATTGACTATTCATTTGGAGTAGTGAAATGGAGTAACACAGAACTAGAAGCACTCAATACACTTACACGATCACAATGCCACAAATATAGAATACATCACATACATTCAGCAACAGAAAGATTCACATTAAGCAGAAAGGAAGGAGGAAGGGGATTTATCGACATAAAAAACCTACATTATGGACAGGTAGACAATTTAAGAAAATTCTTTATAGAACAAGCAGAAACTAGCAAAATACACAAAGCTATCACTCATATAAATACATCAGCTACACCGTTGCAATTTCATAACCACTCTACAATCCTTTAGATCACATAACATCAACAGATACGAAGAAAGTAAATTGGAAAAAGAAAACACTACATGGCAAGCACCCGTATCATCTAACACAGCCACACATCGATCAAGATGCATCCAACACATGGCTAAGAAAAGGCAATATATACAGTGAGATGGAAGGATTCATGATTGCAATACAGGATCAAACAATAAACACCAGATATTAAAGCAAGCATATTATTAAAGATCCCAATACCACAACAGATAACTGCAGACTTTGCAAACAGCAAATAGAAACAGTAGATCACATCACAAGTGTATTTACAATACTAGCAAATACAGAATACCCCAGAAGACATGACAATGTAGCAAAAATAATTCATCAAAAACTTGCCATACAACATAAACTAATAAAACAACACGTTCCCACATACAAGTATGCACCACAAAATGTACTGGAGAATGATGAATACAGATTATACTGGAACAGAACCATTAGATAAAACAGCACCACATAACAAACCTGACATCATACTCACCAATAAAAAGAAGAAATTAAAACAATTAATCGAAATATCCATACGCAATACAACAAATATACAGAAGTAAACAGGAGAAAAAATTGAAAAATACATCCAACTGGCTGAGGAAGTCAAGGACATGTGGCATCAGGATAAAGTTGACATTATACCAATTATACTATCAACTACAGGAGTCATACCACACAATATCCACCAGTACAGCAACACAATACAGTTACATCCTAACGTATATATACAACTACAGAAATCTGTAATTATTGATACATGTTCAATTACCCGAAAGTTCCTAAATGCAATTAACATATACCGTACAGTTAAAAGGAAGTCACACTTGATCAAGGTCCACATCACTTTCCATTTTTAACCAGACATAACGTCCGAGAAAGGAAAGAAATGTCTCTCCTAAGAGACGTCAGACGTATTTTCTCTGGCGTTTCAACACTTTTTGTAGTTTCTTTTTTGCAGTGTGTAGCTGGAGCTAGTCCAGATGAATACCATTCATCATGTCTTTCGCGTGATACTCAGTGTCAGCAGACAGTATTAGTTCGTTTCTTGTTACAAACAAAATTATTTTTAAAGTGGAATTTACACGTCCTTTGCGTAAAGCAATCTCACATTAGTCTAGTGCGCTATTCGTTTTACTGATTTGTGTTAAGAGGGACAGTAAAACACCAAGAATAATCAGTACTCCGGCAGTGACAGCATCGCTTAGGCTCCTGCTGACTGCTACCAACATGCAGCAGTGCTGCTCAGTCACTGCTGAAGTACTGGTTATTCTTCCTGTTTTTACTCTCCGTGTTAATATATATTGATAAGACAAATATCATGCTAGACTAATGTGTGATCGTTTGAAAGAGTGGGAACATAAAATTCTGCTTTAAAAAAAATGGTTCAAATGGCTCTGAGCACTATGGGACTCAACTGCTGAGGTCATTAGTCCCCTAGAACTTAGAACTAGTTAAACCTAACTAACCTAAGGACATCACAAACATCCATGCCCGAGGCAGGATTCGAACCTGCGACCGTAGCGGCCTTGCGGTTCCAGACTGCAGCGCCTTTAACCGCACGGCCACTTCGGCCGGCTCTGCTTTAAAAATCATTTTGTTTATAACAGGAAACAAACCAACCCTTTTGTTGACACTGGGTGTCATGTGAAAGACATGATGAGCAGCATTTGTGTGGGCTTACTCCAGCTACACACTGCAAAGGCTAAATTGTAAATATGTGCCCAAACCCCAGAGAAAATGCACTCGTACAGTCTGAATGTCTGGTGTTTCCTGGATACGTATTTATTTCAGTCTTCTAAAATTAGTCCTTCTCCTCCTTCCCCATCTCTCTGTCTATACATTTCACTCTCCTCCCTCTTACTGTCCATCTCTTCCTCCCCACTCTCACTGTCCACCTCCTCCAGCACCCACCCCACTGTCTGTCCTTCTCATCCTTTCCCTCTCTCTGCCTGTCTCCACCCTCTCCCTGCCCATCTTCTCTTCTACCCTTTTTGTGCCATATCCTCCCTTTCACTTTTTCTGTCCATCTCCTTTTCTCCACCCCCCCCCCTCCTATCCCTCCCTCCCTCCCTCCCTCCCTCCCTCCATCTACTCCTCCCTCCCTTTCTGTCCATCTCCTTAGGCTCCCTCTCTGTCTCTGCATCTCCTCCTCCCCCACTCTTCTCTATCACCCTCACCCCAATAGGAGTTCAGTGGTTTTTTCACTCACAGTGTTTCTTACCAGATGGTAAAATAATTTAATTTGGTAGAATAAATATCTACTCAGCAAACAGCAGCAGAGCACACACATAAAAGGCAGTTGTAATTAGGCAAGCTTTCGGAGGCAGCGACTCCCTTTTTCAGGCAGAGTGGTTGAAGAGGAAGGGAGCGGGGTGAAAGAAAAGGACTGGAGAGGTCTAGGAGAAGGGGTAGATTTCAGAAAAGTCTCCGATAACCGCGGGTTAGGAGAGACTTATTGCACGGGACAAGAAGGAAAGACTGACTGTTGGAGAGTGCATCTGAAATGTACCCCTTTTCCTAGATCTCGCCAGTCCTTTTCCTTCAATTCTCTTCCTTCCCCTTCAACTCTCTGCCTGAAGAAGGAAGCCACTGCCTCCAAAAGCTTGACTAATTACAACCGTCTTTTATGTGTATGCTCTGCCGCCACTTGCTGAGTAGATTTTTTTTCTATACAATCAAATTATTTTGTCAAAAATTGATTGTTTTCATTGTTATATTACAGTATAGTAAGTAACATGTGTACCAGTTTTGCTTAAAATCAATCAAGGAGTTTAGGAGCAAATTTCTACCTGTGGATTCACCTGTATAAGCAAGTATCACATATATTTCTTGTATATTTAACACATTTCTCACAAATATGTACACATATTTCACCTATTACCTCTAGTGAATTTCATTCTGCAGTTTCATTGTGATGCAGCTCAATGTTTATGACTTCTTAGCTCCAGAACTGTGTGTCATACAATTATATAATTTTGCAGGTACATTCAGCAGCATATGTGAAAATTGTCTGTGAAATGTGTTGGGAATAGAGTTAGTAGTGAAGGACTAATACATTAAAGCATCATGCATGATGCGGTATTATTCATACATCCCAGTGTTTATGATGTCACATCTCCTGAACTATGTGTCATACAATGATATAATTTTGCAGGTACATTCAGTGGCATACAAGCTGTCTCAAAAGCAATGGTCATCATTCAGGGATATGTTAGGAATGCTCATTCGAATAAAATCAGTCTTAGTAAACATGGCCTTTAAGGTGTGTACTTTAAGAGCTATGAGCACTTCTTCATCTTTGATATTGTGAAAAAATCTCTTCTACTGCAAACTCTTTGGTTTCCATATTTTGAGAGGTGGTAGTATGAAACAAACAAGGAAAAAAGTCCAGGAAACACAGGCTCTAAATTTCATACCCTAAAAACTATGAGCACTTGTTAACCTTCCATACTTGAAACACATCTCTTCTATTGAACAATGCACATAGCAGTTAAAGGTATGCATTTTGGAGCCCATGTTTACTGGATATTTATGGATCAAAGCAGGAAAAAAGTCCATCTTTACTAGACTTTTTTTTCTCATTCTGGTCCATACAACCACCTCACAAAATGTGGAAAGCAACGAGCTTGCAGTAGAGGAGATTTGCTTCACATTATAAAAGCTGAAGAAGTGCTAATAGTTCGTAAGGTATACATTTTGGAGCCCTGTTTACTAGACTGATTTGCTCTGAGTGACCATTCATGTTGTGTCCTTGAATATTGACCATTCCTCCTGTGACACAATGTACGTGAATACTGTCTGCAAAATGTGTCACAAATAGAGTTAGTAGTAAAGACATAATAAATTAAAACATCATGCTTCGTGTACTAGTTTTATTATATGACCAGCAAAAAATGTAGTAAGCAATAAACTCTTTTCCTTTCATCTTTTTGTGGGGGTTATCACTGAGAAAAAGTTTTGTAAGGTTTTAAATGGCGTGTAAAGTTTGTTGCAAGTAACTAAGTGCTCTCATTATCAAATACTGGATGAATAAAGTGATCGATTTGTGCATCATGGGCTACACTCTGGCTTCACCTCCATTCCTCCGATAGGTAGTGGTTTTTGCCCCCACAATGCTTCTTTCCTGACAGTAAGTGACATTGTACAAAGTTTGAAAGTTTGGTTCGAAGCAGTCCAGTCGCTTAAGAAGATTGCAGATTCTGAGCATTTGTGTAACAATGTAACATTTAGTAATTAAATCTCTGACAAATTGTGTTGCTCCTCTTTGAATTTTCGCCCTTTCATGCATTAACCCAACTTAATAATTGTTCCACATTGATGAAGAGTGTTCAAGAATTTGCCAGACATGACCTACTTCTTAGATGACTTACACTTGATTAGGACTTTTCCAATGAAACTAAGATTTACATTGTCTTTTCACATTTATTAAACTCCAACTGCATGCTCTTAGGTATGTCAATACTGTTATTGATACCAGTGGTTGCTTGATAGTGGTTTATTCAAACCGTAACAGATGATTATTCCAATTTTTGCTGTAGTATAATCTTGCATCTCAATTGTTCATTTTTCCTACACCATCAGAATTCCAAGGGCACAGGAAATTACTTGTTGATTGAGGACAGGTGCTCACATTCACAATATATATTTGTTCTACTCATTCCACTGTACTGACTGGGGCAGATTTTATTGACACGGAAATGAGATTAAGATAAAAGGACTTTACAGTACTGCACCAGGGGTATGTACTATCATCAGAACAGCCTGTTGTAATATTGTAAAGTTATTGGCATCATTCTGCTGTATACCCATGATCGTTTTAAAACCACATCAGAAAATTGTTAAAATTCTGTGCTGTTACTCTTGTGCTTCTTTCAGATTCAAACATTGGTACAACTCTGCCTTTTGTCTTCTCAATTTTTACAGAAATTTGAAGTAAATAAATAAGCTGATGGTTTAATAGATTGCAGAGTAGAGAACTATTTTTAATTATTTGTTTCTTTGCTTCTTTTAGATGTTTTATTTTTATTTAAATAATATGTCTTGTTTGTAACATTTTTTGAAGTTGTTACATGTTTGATTGATTACAAAGTTATGTCTCAGTATAGTGGTAATAATAATAATAATAATAATAATAAACCCCATGGAGGCCCGGGAAAAGAATAGGCCTCCGGTATGTTCTTGCCAGTCGTAAAAGCCGACGAAAAGAACAAACCACTAATAGGGCTAACCCCCCTTTTAGTGTGATTAGTCGGTTCCCTATGCCCGTCCACAATGGTAGCGACACTGCTAGCCACATGGAAAATGATTTAAATCCAAATAGAGGTGTTTTGCAGGATATGCTTCCTGCAACCACTCTAGAAGGAAGACAAAGACAGAGGATGAGATAGTCAGATGAAGTTAACCGACACCTCATGTTCTGATATTACCAAGCAACAAACTTAGGAACCAACACAACTGGGTACAGATCACAGGTATACACAACATTTATTACCAGATACCCAGAATTAAAATTTTTAACAGAACAATGACTAGCTGATCAGATTCGTGTAATAAACAAAAATAACAGGATACCCCAGTCAGAATTAGAAAACAAGAAACAATAAGTACAGCAAATGTTATTGTTGTTGTTGTTGTTGTTGTTGTTGTTGTTGTTGTCTTCAGTCCTGAGACTGTTTTGATGCAGCTCTCCATGCTACTCTATCCTGTGCAAGCTTCTTCATCTCCCAATACTTACTGCAACCTACATCCTTCTGAATCTGCTTAGTGTATTCATCTCTTGGTCTCCCTCTACGATTTTTACCCTCCACGCTGCCCTCCAATGCTAAATTTGTGATCCCCTCATGCCTCAGAACGCGTCCTACCAACCGGTCCCTTCTTCTTGTCAAGCTGTGCCACAAACTCCTCTTCTCCCCAATTCTATTCAATACCTCCTCATTAGTTATGTGATCTACCCATCTAATCTTCAGCATTCTCCTGTAGCACCACATTTCGAAAGCTTCTATTCTCTTCTTGTCCAAACTATTTATCGTCCATGTTCACTTCCATACATGGCTACACTCCATACAAATACTTTCAGAAACGACTTCCTTACACTTAAATCTATACTCGATGTTAACAAATTTCTCTTCTACAGAAACGCTTTCCTTGCCATTGCCAGTCTACATTTTATATCCTCTCTACTTTGACCATCATCAGTTATTTTGCTCCCTAAATAGCAAAACTCCTTTACTACTTTAAGTGTCTCATTTCCTAATCTAATTCCCTCAACATCACCCGACTTAATTCGACTACATTCCATTATCCTCGTTTTGCTTTTGTTGATGTTCATCTTATATCCGCCTTTCAAGACACTGTCCATTCCGTTCAACTCCTCTTCCAAGTGCTTTGCTGTCCCTGACAGAATTACAATGTCATTGGCGAACCTTAAAGTTGTTATTTCTTCTCCATGGATTTTAATACCTACTCCAAATTTTTCTTTTGTTTCCTTTACTGCTTGCTCAATATACAGATTGAATAACATCAGGGACAGGCTACAACCCTGTCTCACTCCCTTCCCAACCGCTGCTTCCCTTTCATGCCCCTTGACTGTTATAACAGCCATCTGGTTTCTGTACAAATTGTAAATAGCCTTTCGCTCCCTGTATTTTACCTCTGCCATCTTTAGAATTTGAAAGAGAGTATTCCAGTCAACATTGTCGAAAGCTTTCTCTAAGTCTACAAATGCTAGAAATGTAGGTTTGCCTTTCCTTAACCTAGCTTCTAAGATAAGTCGTAGGGTCAGTATTGCCTCACGTGTTCCAACATTTCTACGGAATCCGAACTAATCTTCCCTGAGGTCGGCTTCTACCAGTTTTTCCATTCGTCTGTAAAGAATTCGTGTTAGTATTTTGCAGCAGTGACTTATTAAACTGATAGTTCGGTAATTTTCACATCTGTCAACACCTGCGTTCTTTGGGATTGGAATTATTATATTCTTCTTGAAATCTGAGGGTATTTCACCTGTCTCATACATCTTGCTCACCAGATGGTAGAGTTTTGTCAGGACTGGCTCTCCCAAAGCCGTAGGTAGTTCCAATGGAATGTTGTCTACTCCGGGGGCCTTGTTTCAACTCAGGTCTTTCAGTGCTCTGTCAAACTCTTCACGCAGTATCGTGTCTCCCATTTCATCTTCATCTACATCCTTTTCAATTTCCATAATATTGTCCTCGAGTACATCGCCCTTGTATAGACCCTCTATATACTCCTTCCACCTTTCTGCTGTCTCTTCTTTGCTTAGAACTCGGTTTCCATCTGAGCTCTTGATATTCATACAAGTGCCTCTCTTTTCTCCAAAGGTTTCTTTAATTTTCCTGTAAGCAGTATCTATCTTACCCCTAGTGAGATAAGCCTCTACATCCTTACATTTGTCCTCTAGCCATCCCTGCTTAGCCATTTTGCACTTCCTGTCGATCTCATTTTTGAGACGTTTGTATTCCTTTTTGCCTGTTTCATTTACTGCGTTTTTATACTTTCTCCTTTCATCAATTAAATTCAATATTTCTTCTGTTACCCAAGGATTTCTACTATCCCTTGTCTTTTTACCTACATGATCCTCTGCCGCCTTCATTACTTCATCCCTCAGCGCTACCCATTCTTCTTCTACTGTATTTCTTTCCCTCATTCCTGTCAATTGTTCCCTTATGCTCTCCCTGAAACTCTGTACAACCTCTGGTTTAGTCAGTTTATCCAGGTCCCATCTCCTTAAATTCCCACCTTTTTGCAGTTTCTTCAGTTTTAATCTACAGTTCATAACCAATAGATTGTGGTCAGAGTCCACATCTGCCCCTGGAAATGTCTTAAAATTTAAAACAACAAATACTGGAACAAAATAATGTGCAATCAGAAGAAGAATAAAATACAGTAATGGACTCAAACATCCCAGAGCAAATTTTACCATACAATAGATAAGACACACATTAAAATAGACAATCCACCAAATATAACAGACATGCACGGTGGATACAAGCAGAAACAGACACATACAAGATGATATCAAAAATGCCTGAAGTGATAATTTTGCAATATGAAGTCACCCGAGCAATTAATTCTACGCACAATTGGAAAGCCCCAGGAAAAGATAAAATAGCAAATTTCTGGCTAAAGAAGTTCACCTCAACACATTCACATCTAACTAAATTATTTAACAGTTACATTGCAGAGCCATACACAGTCCCTGATACACTTACACAAGGAATAACTTATCTGAAACCTAAAGATCAAGCAGACACAGCAAACCCAGCAAGATATCGCCCCATAACATGCTTACCAACAATATACAAAATATTAACTTCAGTTATTACACAGAAATTAATGATACATACAACACAGCACAAAATTATAAATGAAGAACAAAAAGCCTGCTGCATAGAAGCACGAGGATGTAAACAGCAACTGATAATAGATGCAGAGGTGACATGTCAAGCTAAAACTAAACAAAGGTCGCTACACTACGCATACATTGATTACCAAAAAGCTTTTGATAGTGTACCCCACTCATGGTTACTACAAACATTGGAAATATACAAAGTAGATCCTAAATTGATACAGTTCCTAAACATAGTAATGAAAAATTGGAAAAGCACACTTAATATCCAAACAAATTCAAATAATATCACATCTCAGCCGATACAGATTAAGTGTGGAATATACCAAGGAGACTCATTAAGTCCTTTCTGGTTCTGCCTTGCTCTGAACCCACTATCCAACATGCTAAATAATACAAATTATGGACATAATATTACTGGAACATACCAACAGAAAATCACACATTTGCTATACATGGATGATCTAAAACTACTGGCAGCAACAAATCAACAACTCAACCAATTACTAAAGATAACAGAATTATTCAGCAATGATATAAATATGGCTTCTGGAACAGACAAATGTAAGAAAAATAGCATAGTCAAGGGATAACACACTAAACAAGAAGATTACATATTGGATAACCACAGCGACTGCATAGAAGCGATGGAAAAAACAGATGCCTATAAATATCTAGGATACAGACAAAAAATAGGAATAGATAATACAAATATTAAAGAAGAACTAAAAGAAAAATATAGACAAAGACTAACAAAAATGTCTGAATTGACAGCAAGAAACAAGACAAAAGCTATAAATACTTATGCTATACCAATATTGACTATTCATTTGGAGTAGTGAAATGGAGTAACACAGAACTAGAAGCACTCAATACACTTACACGATCACAATGCCACAAATATAGAATACATCACATACATTCAGCAACAGAAAGATTCACATTAAGCAGAAAGGAAGGAGGAAGGGGATTTATCGACATAAAAAACCTACATTATGGACAGGTAGACAATTTAAGAAAATTCTTTATAGAACAAGCAGAAACTAGCAAAATACACAAAGCTATCACTCATATAAATACATCAGCTACACCGTTGCAATTTCATAACCACTCTACAATCCTTTAGATCACATAACATCAACAGATACGAAGAAAGTAAATTGGAAAAAGAAAACACTACATGGCAAGCACCCGTATCATCTAACACAGCCACACATCGATCAAGATGCATCCAACACATGGCTAAGAAAAGGCAATATATACAGTGAGATGGAAGGATTCATGATTGCAATACAGGATCAAACAATAAACACCAGATATTAAAGCAAGCATATTATTAAAGATCCCAATACCACAACAGATAACTGCAGACTTTGCAAACAGCAAATAGAAACAGTAGATCACATCACAAGTGTATTTACAATACTAGCAAATACAGAATACCCCAGAAGACATGACAATGTAGCAAAAATAATTCATCAAAAACTTGCCATACAACATAAACTAATAAAACAACACGTTCCCACATACAAGTATGCACCACAAAATGTACTGGAGAATGATGAATACAGATTATACTGGAACAGAACCATTAGATAAAACAGCACCACATAACAAACCTGACATCATACTCACCAATAAAAAGAAGAAATTAAAACAATTAATCGAAATATCCATACGCAATACAACAAATATACAGAAGTAAACAGGAGAAAAAATTGAAAAATACATCCAACTGGCTGAGGAAGTCAAGGACATGTGGCATCAGGATAAAGTTGACATTATACCAATTATACTATCAACTACAGGAGTCATACCACACAATATCCACCAGTACAGCAACACAATACAGTTACATCCTAACGTATATATACAACTACAGAAATCTGTAATTATTGATACATGTTCAATTACCCGAAAGTTCCTAAATGCAATTAACATATACCGTACAGTTAAAAGGAAGTCACACTTGATCAAGGTCCACATCACTTTCCATTTTTAACCAGACATAACGTCCGAGAAAGGAAAGAAATGTCTCTCCTAAGAGACGTCAGACGTATTTTCTCTGGCGTTTCAACACTTTTTGTAGTTTCTTTTTTGCAGTGTGTAGCTGGAGCTAGTCCAGATGAATACCATTCATCATGTCTTTCGCGTGATACTCAGTGTCAGCAGACAGTATTAGTTCGTTTCTTGTTACAAACAAAATTATTTTTAAAGTGGAATTTACACGTCCTTTGCGTAAAGCAATCTCACATTAGTCTAGTGCGCTATTCGTTTTACTGATTTGTGTTAAGAGGGACAGTAAAACACCAAGAATAATCAGTACTCCGGCAGTGACAGCATCGCTTAGGCTCCTGCTGACTGCTACCAACATGCAGCAGTGCTGCTCAGTCACTGCTGAAGTACTGGTTATTCTTCCTGTTTTTACTCTCCGTGTTAATATATATTGATAAGACAAATATCATGCTAGACTAATGTGTGATCGTTTGAAAGAGTGGGAACATAAAATTCTGCTTTAAAAAAAATGGTTCAAATGGCTCTGAGCACTATGGGACTCAACTGCTGAGGTCATTAGTCCCCTAGAACTTAGAACTAGTTAAACCTAACTAACCTAAGGACATCACAAACATCCATGCCCGAGGCAGGATTCGAACCTGCGACCGTAGCGGCCTTGCGGTTCCAGACTGCAGCGCCTTTAACCGCACGGCCACTTCGGCCGGCTCTGCTTTAAAAATCATTTTGTTTATAACAGGAAACAAACCAACCCTTTTGTTGACACTGGGTGTCATGTGAAAGACATGATGAGCAGCATTTGTGTGGGCTTACTCCAGCTACACACTGCAAAGGCTAAATTGTAAATATGTGCCCAAACCCCAGAGAAAATGCACTCGTACAGTCTGAATGTCTGGTGTTTCCTGGATACGTATTTATTTCAGTCTTCTAAAATTAGTCCTTCTCCTCCTTCCCCATCTCTCTGTCTATACATTTCACTCTCCTCCCTCTTACTGTCCATCTCTTCCTCCCCACTCTCACTGTCCACCTCCTCCAGCACCCACCCCACTGTCTGTCCTTCTCATCCTTTCCCTCTCTCTGCCTGTCTCCACCCTCTCCCTGCCCATCTTCTCTTCTACCCTTTTTGTGCCATATCCTCCCTTTCACTTTTTCTGTCCATCTCCTTTTCTCCACCCCCCCCCCTCCTATCCCTCCCTCCCTCCCTCCCTCCCTCCCTCCATCTACTCCTCCCTCCCTTTCTGTCCATCTCCTTAGGCTCCCTCTCTGTCTCTGCATCTCCTCCTCCCCCACTCTTCTCTATCACCCTCACCCCAATAGGAGTTCAGTGGTTTTTTCACTCACAGTGTTTCTTACCAGATGGTAAAATAATTTAATTTGGTAGAATAAATATCTACTCAGCAAACAGCAGCAGAGCACACACATAAAAGGCAGTTGTAATTAGGCAAGCTTTCGGAGGCAGCGACTCCCTTTTTCAGGCAGAGTGGTTGAAGAGGAAGGGAGCGGGGTGAAAGAAAAGGACTGGAGAGGTCTAGGAGAAGGGGTAGATTTCAGAAAAGTCTCCGATAACCGCGGGTTAGGAGAGACTTATTGCACGGGACAAGAAGGAAAGACTGACTGTTGGAGAGTGCATCTGAAATGTACCCCTTTTCCTAGATCTCGCCAGTCCTTTTCCTTCAATTCTCTTCCTTCCCCTTCAACTCTCTGCCTGAAGAAGGAAGCCACTGCCTCCAAAAGCTTGACTAATTACAACCGTCTTTTATGTGTATGCTCTGCCGCCACTTGCTGAGTAGATTTTTTTTCTATACAATCAAATTATTTTGTCAAAAATTGATTGTTTTCATTGTTATATTACAGTATAGTAAGTAACATGTGTACCAGTTTTGCTTAAAATCAATCAAGGAGTTTAGGAGCAAATTTCTACCTGTGGATTCACCTGTATAAGCAAGTATCACATATATTTCTTGTATATTTAACACATTTCTCACAAATATGTACACATATTTCACCTATTACCTCTAGTGAATTTCATTCTGCAGTTTCATTGTGATGCAGCTCAATGTTTATGACTTCTTAGCTCCAGAACTGTGTGTCATACAATTATATAATTTTGCAGGTACATTCAGCAGCATATGTGAAAATTGTCTGTGAAATGTGTTGGGAATAGAGTTAGTAGTGAAGGACTAATACATTAAAGCATCATGCATGATGCGGTATTATTCATACATCCCAGTGTTTATGATGTCACATCTCCTGAACTATGTGTCATACAATGATATAATTTTGCAGGTACATTCAGTGGCATACAAGCTGTCTCAAAAGCAATGGTCATCATTCAGGGATATGTTAGGAATGCTCATTCGAATAAAATCAGTCTTAGTAAACATGGCCTTTAAGGTGTGTACTTTAAGAGCTATGAGCACTTCTTCATCTTTGATATTGTGAAAAAATCTCTTCTACTGCAAACTCTTTGGTTTCCATATTTTGAGAGGTGGTAGTATGAAACAAACAAGGAAAAAAGTCCAGGAAACACAGGCTCTAAATTTCATACCCTAAAAACTATGAGCACTTGTTAACCTTCCATACTTGAAACACATCTCTTCTATTGAACAATGCACATAGCAGTTAAAGGTATGCATTTTGGAGCCCATGTTTACTGGATATTTATGGATCAAAGCAGGAAAAAAGTCCATCTTTACTAGACTTTTTTTTCTCATTCTGGTCCATACAACCACCTCACAAAATGTGGAAAGCAACGAGCTTGCAGTAGAGGAGATTTGCTTCACATTATAAAAGCTGAAGAAGTGCTAATAGTTCGTAAGGTATACATTTTGGAGCCCTGTTTACTAGACTGATTTGCTCTGAGTGACCATTCATGTTGTGTCCTTGAATATTGACCATTCCTCCTGTGACACAATGTACGTGAATACTGTCTGCAAAATGTGTCACAAATAGAGTTAGTAGTAAAGACATAATAAATTAAAACATCATGCTTCGTGTACTAGTTTTATTATATGACCAGCAAAAAATGTAGTAAGCAATAAACTCTTTTCCTTTCATCTTTTTGTGGGGGTTATCACTGAGAAAAAGTTTTGTAAGGTTTTAAATGGCGTGTAAAGTTTGTTGCAAGTAACTAAGTGCTCTCATTATCAAATACTGGATGAATAAAGTGATCGATTTGTGCATCATGGGCTACACTCTGGCTTCACCTCCATTCCTCCGATAGGTAGTGGTTTTTGCCCCCACAATGCTTCTTTCCTGACAGTAAGTGACATTGTACAAAGTTTGAAAGTTTGGTTCGAAGCAGTCCAGTCGCTTAAGAAGAGATGTGGAACATAAATACATTCATTTTTATAATATGTATAGATTTGTTAACATATTACACAGGAGCGCCAAAGACACTGATATAGGCATGCGTATTCCATTACAGAGATACGTAAACAGGCAGAATACGGCGCTGTAGTCAGCAACACTTATATAAGACAACACGTGTCTGGTGCAGTTGTTAGATCAGTTACTGCTGCTACAATGGCAGGTTATCAATATTTAAGTGAGTTTGAATGTGGTTTTATAGTCAGCCATGAGCAATGGGACACAGCATCTCCAAGGTAACAATGAAGTGGGGATTTTCCCGTATGACCATTCCATGAGTGTACCATGAATATCAGGAATCTGGTAAAACATCAAATCTCTGACTTCACTGTGGCCAGAAAAAGACTCTGCAAGTATGGGATGAATGACTGAAGAGAATCGTTCAACGCGAGAGAAGTGCAACCCTTCCGCAAATTGCTGCAGATCTCAATTCTGGACCATCAGCAAGGGTCAGTGTGCGAACCATTCAATGAAACATCATCGATATAGGCTTTCAGAGCCAAAGGCCCACTTGTATACCCTTGATGACTCCACAGCACAAAGCGTTATGCCTCACCTGGGCCCATCAACACTGACATTGGACTGTTGATGACTGGAAACACGTTGCCTCGTCAGACAAGTCTCATTTCAAATTGTATCAAGCGAATGGATGTGTACGGGTATGGAGACAATCCCATGAATCCATGGACCCTACATGTCAGCAGGGGGACTTTTGAAGCTTGTGGAGGCTCTGTAATGGTGTGGGGTATGTGCAGTTGGAGTGATATGGGACCCCTGATATGTGTGGATACGATTATGACAGGTGACATTACGTAAGCATTCTGTCTGATCACCTACATCCATTCATGTCCATTGTGCATTCCAGTGGTGCAATTCCAGCAGGACAATGCAACATCCCACACGTCCAGAATTGCTACAGAGTGGCTCCAGGAACACACTACTGAGTTTATACACTTTTGCTGGCCACCAAACTCCCCAGAAATGAACATTATTGTGCATATCTGGGATGCCTTGCAATGTACTGCTCAGAAGAGATCTCCACCCCCTCATACTTTTATGGATTTATGGACAGCCCTGCAGTATTCTTGGTGTTAATTCCCTCCAGCACTACTTCAGACATTAGTCGAGTCCAAGTCACGTTGTGTTGCAGCACTCGCAGTGGCTCTACACGATATTAGGCAGGTGTACCAGTTTCTGTGGCTCTTCAGTATATGCATCAGTACCAATATTATGGACTATCTGTAATTGCATGGGCTAAAACTAGAGAAATGACTGGTTTTGGATACCTGTGTCCGTTTTCAAACGATCTGTATCATAAGTATGAAAAATCACCTGTGTACGAAAACTGCCCCTCCAGTGATGATCAGAGCGACATTATGGCTGACTCAACAACAGTAAATAGAACACTTAGGACGAACATTAGAGTGTTCTCTAATGTCCATTCTATGTAGTCTGTTGTTTGAAAATGGAGATGAAGAATGAATACTGGACAAATGATATTAAATAAGAAACCCTTCAGACTAGGTTCTAAAGAAGAGGGCTATGGGCTGAGAGAAACAGGTAGAATACTATCTTCTTACAAAAAAATATTAGTGCATTATGTATAAATATCTGTATGCTCTGGAATAGCATCAGGGCACATTACTGTTCTCTCTCTCTCTCTCTCTCTCTCTCTCTCTCTCTCCCATAATAATTATGTTTTATATCCATATTTATTGATTTATTTTTATTAGTAGTATTATTATTATTAATAGCTTCAGAAAAGTATCGGAGCTGTTTACAGCACTGTATTACATTTCATATGTTCTAACATTTTTCGGACGACACGAGACAGTGTGGTACTGAGGTGGAAGACTCACTCGTCTCTCGCAGTTGACTTACGTATTGTGTGCAGCCGATTCTCTTTTCTGGGTAATCAGCTACGTTGATCTCCCAAATGCTTCTTCTCCGAAGAATTTAGCGGATTACAGGAATTTATTAAGCTACTTCTCTATTCTTGAAATAATTTGTGTACTCGTGGAAAACTTTCAGTTCATTCTTGGTATATTTTCATCTCTCAACACAAAGCAACATTTACTCTTTTTCACATAAGTAAGTAAACTCTGACAAGCCAGCTGGTGTCTTTAAACTTCAGACTCGATAAAACACAAGTTCAGTATCATAGCAACAATACAATAATTTAGGGACATCACATGCATCCTGCCTCATGCAGAGCTAAGATGTGAAAATAAAAATAAATGTCTCTAGTCTCAAACGAGACCAATACATGAATGTGCATAGAAATCTATATTCAATTGTTCATTAGTCTTTTTTACAATCAACACAGACATTAACACATCAAAGAATACGACATAAATATTCCTTGAAGTTTCATCACGTCTTCTGTGGCACTGGCGGCAAACACTTGTCGTCGTCAGTGACTCGCCCCTCTTACAGTCTTCTAATAACAAACATGTAGAGATGGTGGATCGGTAGAAACGTTCTCACTCTCCCACACTTGTACCTAAAATATCGGGTGTTTGAGATAGTGGAAGGCCATCTCACAAGATAATTCTTTATCTATTAATTGTACATCTCTTTCTACTAATAACCATGCATATTTTACCACTATTATAAAACTTGAACCTTTCAGTCCATGTTGGAGTTAGCTCTTTTCACTCTCCAAAAATTCGTGAGTACCAAATTTTTGTTTTCTATTCCTCTTCCAATCGTAAATTCCAGGTGTACATAACTCATGAATACTCGACTGCTTCGCTCTTACTTCCCATACTACTTTTTGTAAATATGCACTTATTCTTTACTTATTGTAATCTGGAGGAACTCTGGGTAGAATAAAAGTGTTATCTTCTTGGACATTTGTAAATCTAAAACGTAATACGGCTATTGATGCATGGAATTCAAACCTACCAGACTCACCCCTTTAAACATGTGACTTCTGTCATGATACTTCCCTTTTTCCTGTTAGGAACAGTACCTATATGTTACATGGGTTGATCCTAGGAGTACCCTTTCTCCTTTCATTTTGCTAGGTACGCCACTTTCTTATTCCTATCCTCCTATGGTACAGGTCAATTCCCTTCTTGGTGCCCCTGTCCATGCAGTATAGGTTAGCCTTTCATAGGTATGCCTATCGGCCCTTTTTGTCATCCAGTAAATATCGAGCGCACCCTCCTGAGTAGGCCTCCAGGTTCATTGCCCTAGGATACATCTTTATGAATACTATTGTTAAATATTCTCTGGTAAAATTACAACTCTACTTTACACCTTAACTCCACTTTCCAATACTCCCTCTAATACCTTAGAGTCCTCTTTCACTCCTCACCCCTACTATATATCATGCCCACACATAGTAGATGCTATGTTTACCAGTATTTACCGACTCTCAGTAGATACTATGCCTACACATATTGATCGAGTCTCACTACTCTATAACTCATCAGAGTACTTGCAACCCTGAATTTTCACAAATGACTATCATGATTAACTCCAATTTAGCTTATCACTGTTTTATAATTATTACACCTGTTCTCGTGCTCTTGTCTCTCTAGGTGCATGAGTTGATTGTTACCCCTCTTTCTTTCTCTCTCTCTCTCTCTCTCTCTCTCTCTCTCTCTCTCTCTCTCTGTGTGTGTGTGTGTGTGTGTGTGTGTGTGTGTGCATGCGAGCGTCTACCCAGATGTGCATATATCTTTATCCCCTACAACCCTTGGCAGTTCTGACATCACTTCAGGTTTCTAATTCGTAATTCTCCTGTTTGTGTTTAAGTGTATCTAAGTTTAAGGTTATTGGAAACCACGGAAAATAGGAAGGACTTCAGCAATAGAAGTATATGCATTTGGAAAGAGGAAAAGATCGACTGGTACTCAGATGAGAAGTAAGAAAGGAAAAAGTAGAAATGGTTGCTAAGATTGAAGAAGAGAAAGACAGGAAAACCCTTCCCACCCCCCTTTTCCAGGATTCCAGCTTCTCCGGTACTTGAGTGAGAGGCCGGAGGAGGTACGATGTTAAGCGTCTCCTACAGGATGGACATTCTCACCTTCCCCTTTGAAGCCCCTTCCAAAAGTGATACAAACCCTCCTATTGACATAACATCTCACAAAAGGTATAAAATAGTCTATAAAAATAGGAAATATACATTACAATCAAATAGTTGTTTAGCTAATCACTTTACACTATTTTTTATACACACATGAAGTACTCTGTTCAGTTTATGATGTCTAAATATCACTTTGTTTGAATATTACCATGATATTATACTTCACTAATATAACATTTCATTCGTGTCGTTTTATGTCTAGAGATCACTGTTCATCTGTGATTCTCTTAAATTGGTCCTAATCTTGTAGACATATCCAGTTTCCTATGTACTAAAATTATAGGATAGTTTAAGAATTCAAGAATAGATTACAGAATAGTTGAATAATTGAAGGGAATTCTGTGCAGGAAAACTAAGTTTGAGGAAACACTGAAAACAACTAGGGATCCAGCAGTCGTCACTCTGCCCGTTAACACAGAATATTAACATCCCTGGGAGAAACAGATGTGACTCCGCCTGGACCCCATGGATCTGATATTAACCTCACTTGATCACTCTTGTTAAATTTTGTGTGAAAGTCTCCCCACAACAAAACAATCACCACTTTACTAGGGAACACAACATTAAGTAAAGTTATTCTATGTTCTGCACTGTCCTGGACAAGTTTGAATACTTCACACAAGTCGTCTATAACCTTGTTATTATCATTAGGTTTGGAAAAAGCAACAGTCGAAACATTTCTGGAGATTATGCTCTCGGTAATACCTCGATCTGTAATTAGCTCAAAAGGTTCTGCCAGACTACATACATTTATAATATCAAAGTTGACTACTTTTTCTTTGAAATTTTGTTCTACATTATTTACTCGCGAACTGACAGCTCGTGTAGTAACAGCTCGTATACTAACACTGGAATTTTCGATTGAATAATCGATATTCCTTCCTTAGGTCAATCTGTGCTCTCTTTCAAGATATCCATTTCCTGTCTTAGGGAATTAAATTTAACATTACATACATTTTCACAAGATTCTGCTTTTTTATTAAGCTCGGGCTCTTTATTATTACTTTTGGCATCAAATTCTAGTTTCTTTGTAAAATTCTGAAATCGCTCATTCTGTCTATGGTTAAATTCAGTAAATAGTTGATTAAAATGAGTATTCAAAGAACTAGTGAGTTCACTCTTTAAATCTAACTTCAGATTTTCTACTTTATGTAAAGAGTCAAATTCAGTCCTTAATAAAACTCTATTTGCTGCTTGACTGTTCAAGGTTTGACTTTGAGCATCTAATTTTTCACTTAGAGTGGCTGAATCAGCCTTCTGGTCATCTAACTTAGCACTTTGGTCATCTAATCTACACTCCTGGAAATTGAAATAAGAACACCGTGAATTCATTGTCCCAGGAAGGGGAAACTTTATTGACACATTCCTGGGGTCAGATACATCACATGATCACACTGACAGAACCACAGGCACATAGACACAGGCAACAGAGCATGCACAATGTCGGCACTAGTACAGTGTATATCCACCTTTCGCAGCAATGCAGGCTGCTATTCTCCCATGGAGACGATCGTAGAGATGCTGGATGTAGTCCTGTGGAACGGCTTGCCATGCCATTTCCACCTGGCGCCTCAGTTGGACCAGCGTTCGTGCTGGACGTACAGACCGCGTGAGACGACGCTTCATCCAGTCCCAAACATGCTCAATGGGGGACAGATCCGGAGATCTTGCTGGCCAGGGTAGTTGACTTACACCTTCTAGAGCACGTTGGGTGGCACGGGATACATGCGGACGTGCATTGTCCTGTTGGAACAGCAAGTTCCCTTGCCGGTCTAGGAATGGTAGAACGATGGGTTCGATGACGGTTTGGATGTACCGTGCACTATTCAGTGTCCCCTCGACGATCACCAGTGGTGTACGGCCAGTGTAGGAGATCGCTCCCCACACCATGATGCCGGGTGTTGGCCCTGTGTGCCTCGGTCGTATGCAGTCCTGATTGTGGCGCTCACCTGCATGGCGCCAAACACGCATACGACCATCATTGGCACCAAGGCAGAAGCGACTCTCATCGCTGAAGACGACACGTCTCCATTCGTCCCTCCATTCACGCCTGTCGCGACACCACTGGAGGCGGGCTGCACGATGTTGGGGCGTGAGCGGAAGACGGCCTAACGGTGTGCGGGACCGTAGCCCAGCTTCATGGAGACGGTTGCGAATGGTCCTCGCCGATACCCCAGGAGCAACAGTGTCCCTAATTTGCTGGGAAGTGGCGGTGCGGTCCCTTACGGCACTGCGTAGGATCGTACGGTCTTGGCGTGCATCCGTGCGTCGCTGCGGTCCGGTCCCAGGTCGACGGGCACGTGCACCTTCCGCCGACCACTGGCGACAACATCGATGTACTGTGGAGACCTCACGCCCCACGTGTTGAGCAATTCGGCGGTACGTCCACCCGGCCTCCCGCATGCCCACTATACGCCCTCGCTCAAAGTCCGTCAACTGCACATACGGTTCACGTCCACGCTGTCGCGGCATGCTACCAGTGTTAAAGACTGCGATGGAGCTCCGTATGCCACGGCAAACTGGCTGACACTGACGGCGGCGGTGCACAAATGCTGCGCAGCTAGCGCCATTCAACGGCCAACACCGTGGTTCCTGGTGTGTCCGCTGTGCCGTGCGTGTGATCATTGCTTGTACAGCCCTCTCGCAGTGTCCGGAGCAAGTATGGTGGGTCTGACACACCGGTGTCAATGTGTTCTTTTTTTCCATTTCCAGGAGTGTAGCATTTAACTGAGTATTTACTGAGTCTAACTTTAGACTTAGTCATTTGATTAAATTTGCCACTTCAGTCCAGCAGTCCAGTCTGGCATGTCCCTATTCACTGTCATGGCCATGGCTGGTCCTGAAGTTTGTTGCTGTTCTTGATCCATAATTGTATTGATCTTAGACCTAGTAATCATCTAAAAGAAAATTCACCACTGAGTACAATAGCCATAATAACAGTTTATCATTCAACACTCCCCTCAACTTTTACCAAATAATCATTGGTTTTCCCTTACGCGGCATAGAGTTCTAGCTGCGTTGGTGGCGAATGTGTAATCAGCACCGGTGGACAGCACTGGCACCTGTGGCATCAACTGTTGGTTTCAGCATCGTTGTCGGCAAGCGGACGCAGGGTCAGCATGGGTGAGCAGCAGCTGGTGCAGGCGGCATCAGTGGCTGGTTACTGCATCGGCATTGGCACGATGTACGTGTGTGAAGACTACTTACTCTCCGCACCCAATCTTCTTAGCCGAAAAGTTGAGGTCTTCTCTCCAGTTTTCTCCACTATTATTTTCCCACGTATGTACTGCATTACATTCGCAACTTTCTTCCATTGGTTTATTAGACTCAATACGATTACTGGAAACAGTTCTTGTATCTTGTTAGTCCTAGTTGCTATGGTAACACCTAAAATCTTCTTTCCGTTTCTGTCTTTAAATTCCCATTTTCTTCGAGTCCTGTCACTTAGGTCGCCACATTCTAACGTTTTTTGGTGACAGAAAATAATATCTTCTTATTCCCGTAATCTATTGATGACGTATATGAACTTAGTGTCAACGTACTCATTGATTAACAATGTAATAGAACTGCTATGCAGAACAAAATTCTCTTCTTGGACATGTGAATATCTTCTTCGTCTCACTCATATATCGAGCTTTAGAAATAATTAAGTACATTGAGACATAAGAGTTGGTTTAGAAACTGTATGAAAACATAAACATGCGGCTTGACTTCTCTGAGTCCAAGACATGAACATGCATAGAAATCTATATTCAATTGTTCATTAATCTTTTTTACAATCAACACAGACACTAACACATCAAAGAATACTACATAATTATTCCTTGAGTTTTCATCACGTCTTCTATAGCACTGGTGCCAAACACTTTGTGTCATCAGTGACTCACCCCTCTTACAGCCTTCTAATGACAAACTTCCGACCTGCACATAGAAACATGTGGATCGGTAGAAACATTCTCACTCTCCCGCACTCGTACCTAAAATTTTGGATGTTCAAGACGGTGGAAGGCCTAGTGTTTTGAGAATTTACACTGAAATTCTTGAGGCACTACAATGTTATGCACCTCCCTTCAACGCACATCTCCTCCTCACTGTCACCATGATAGAACTGGATGCTGTGCTGATGGGGACTGATGTGATACTGCAAACCCTTCATTATTCACATTGATGCTCCTGTGGTGATGCTGTGCAGGATGGAAGGGATTTTGTAGAGGATAATTGCCATACTCTGGAAATTTTGTCTTTTTCTTGGTGTTAACAACATAGTCTGCCATTCATTATTTCTTATAACTTTGTACGGTGGTTAATTGGGCTCTGTTAGTTCTCCAATTCCATTATATATGTCACAGTTAAAGACAATGTGGTGGGGTGTTGCTTTATGTCCACACTGACCAGCTTCATTGACTTTCCTGTTGAACTTGTACAGTGAACTGAATATGGGCCATGTCCTGTTAAGTAATGTACCATGCCCTGACTGGGGTTTAGATGGCCAAGGACTAGGCATTTTCAGATATGTGGGAATAATTGGTAGGATGTTTGAGATGTTTCATTGTTGTTCCAGTCGTTCTGCCATGTACCCACTTTCCAGTTCAGAAGTTGGACTTTGTTTGTTATCATTTGGTCTAAGAATATCTGGAATTTCAGCAGATCCCCTTTACATAACCAGCAGGAGGCTGCAAAACATCTTACTGTAATGTCTACTGGAAGGTTTCTGAGAATCATAGAAAATCATTGGTTGGAATGGTGCTGAAGACCCTTTTGAGTCTGACGAGCATATCCCTCTGTGCATGTTGCAGATTTGCCTGTTCCATGCACACCGAAGTCTGTGAGCCCTGACATTTGCTGCGTAGCCTATATTGGATCTAAAATGGCATCATGATAGATTGTCACTGCATTCAGCAGCAGCTCGTAGTTAGCTCTTGAGGCACAGTCAGGTTTTGTGCATAATGTTGCTTGTTATGTTTGCTTTTCGACCAGTTGGACTGACATGTATCATCTTATTGTTTGTCTGGTGATAGAGATGATTTATAGTTTAACTGCAGGATTTCTATGTAGTGATAGTTGATACTTAAGGAGTATGTATCTAATTTCCTGTGGGAGTATGGTTAACTTTCTGTTCACCCAACATCACTGCATCCAGGAGGGGACCATATTTAACATTTCCTTCAACTTGGCTCTTAACTTCCCCGACACAACAGCCAAAACATGATTGGCCTGTGCCACCATCCCAACTACTTGCCAACCTTCTTCCAGTTGGCACAAGAGAGATTCAATTGTCAAATCACAAAATATTGGCCCAGAAATTGACCCCTGTGGACACACTTTGCTATTACTTTTTATTACTTTTCGTGTACCGCTTACCATTCCACAACTCTATCTCTACAATAATATATGAGGCTGTAATATGGACACTGGTGACCTTTAGTTCAAGCATCTGGGCAAACAAGGCGGACCATCATAAATTATCAAATGCTTGTGCAATGTCAGTTCACATTCCTATTACATATTTTTGTTACATATATCTACTTTTACATTTGCCTTGTTAAATGCATCGGGAATACATTTCACTTTTGTTAAACCAAATTGGGTTGAAAGTCCCTGAAGCTCTCTGTGTGAATGTAACCTGAACATCCTTTCCTGAACCTTTGCAAGCATGTTAATCAAATAAATTAGTCTGTAGCTTTTCTGATCAGCCAGTTCTTTATCCTCAGACCTTTTTATTATAACAACTTTTTCTAATTTCAAGCTAGGAGGCATCGTACCCAGAGTTAAGGACTCATTCAGCATTCTGATTAGGAACGGAACAGTTTGTACTTTTATTTGTTTGAGAACTTCAGCATGAACATTACTTGGTCCTGGAGCTTATCAATTTTTCATTTTCACTACGACTAGGGCTACTTCTTCAATGAGCAGTGTAGTTATTAAAGTATTGGTGTATTTATTGTTTAGCGCATATCTAAGTTGCCTAAGGAGTTGGTTATCCTTTTGACCATCATCTGAGAGGAGTTTGCCAAGCAGATGTTCTGCTGACTGTCTCCATCCATGGATCATTGATACATCTTTGGCTTTCATTGCGGATATAATGACTGGATTTTTTGTTTCCTCTGCCAGTATTTTATACAGTTTACGTCACTGACTATATAGACAGTCGCTCCATTTTGTGATGCTTTTTCTCAGGATTAATCCAAGTAATTAATTGAGAATTGGTGCTTGGACATTGTGTGATGGGTGATACGTTGTGTGCTTGTGATCTCATTGTATAATTTGTTTCGCCTCATGTTTACACAAATATATATATATATATATATATATATATATATATATATATATATATATATATATATATATATATATATATATATATATAATTTTGTCAAATCTCATGAAAATCTAAAATATATTGCAGCATATGTGACAGCCATGCAGTGGCATTTGTGGTAATGGTGGTGTTTTTTTGCCCCAGAACCACAAAGAATATGCCGAAGTAATCTAAGTGAAATACGTGTCTGCTGAGTGGACTGTATACATCTCTCTGACTGTGATCATCATGCTGCTTTCACAAGCAGCCCATGTTTGCTTACATGGGGCTGCGGAGCCTTGCCACAGCACATAAGCTGAGCGGACATGGCTACAGCAGCACCATCACTATAGAACACACCCACTGTGTGAGCATCACATCATCAGTGGCCAAAGGAAAGGTAAATAAGCATTGTTACTGCTAAACCATGGACTCCCGAAGATCAAGCATTTGCAGGACTCCCAGTAAGGGAATGGACTGCTACCAACTAGAAGACTTGCAACTCCCTAAAATGGAAAAATAGAATTCAGGATATCATAAAGTATGTTTCCAATGTATTTGGCACAAACAGAAAAAAAACTGATGGAAACCCTAGAAGAGATCGAAGACACATTAGATGTGTGGAGGTACCAACAGGTGTGAATGGGAAGACAAATTTATGAGATCTGCTGTGAAACTTGAAGACTTGTGCAGAATCTGTTAGAAAGTCAAGACCAGACCTTGAAGCCAAAATTAAACTGCTTTAAGAGGAAAACTGTAGGCTCAAACAAGAAAACGAAAAATGTAGAGTGCAAGTTGCAATGTCATCTGTCTTATATGCAGTAAAGGCCACCTCATTTGGGATAATATTACAAACAGAGGTTCGAGCACTGTGGCAAAAATACAACATGTAAAGAACATAAACACTGTCATCATCTCAGCAACAGACAATGAGGATGCCAAGACCGTGAGGAAAAAACTTCACATATGAATTTACACTGTAAAGGACAATCTCGAGGTCTAAGGCATTAGAATGATACAGAGAACAATCATAGAAGCCAAAACCAAAACAAACAGCAAAAAAACCTTCAATAAAGTTAAAATGATTGTGAATATTAAATGCAAACTATCGAAAAAGAAAAGACCTCTGCTGACAATACATGACAGAAAAAAAGAAACAACTGATGAAAAACTATTAGAAAAACTTTCTGAATTAAATTCAAAAGACAAAGTGGAGAAATCTGAATTCTTGGATATAAAACACTGTTTCAAAATGGGTCCTCAGCTTAGAAACAGATATTGTCAGGCTACTGAAGTAACTCCACAACTTAGGAATGTACTACTGGAAAGAGGAAAGGTGTACATAGGTTTCCAGAAACATAACATTAAAGACTTTGCTTCATTTCCAGTATATTTTAACTGCCATGACCTTAACCACAGAATGAAACATTGTAATGCACAACACCAGATACGTGGCAGTTGTGCTCAACTTGGTCACCAGATGACTTAATGCAACAATGAGTTTTGGATGCATACTGTGTCGTTATCATAAGAGAAAGCGCAACCACAGCAGCAAAGAATGTGTGGCATACTTAATGTTTTTGCAACAGCTGTTTGTCAGGATAGACAATGGAGAGTAAATACAGTTACAGCATTGTGAAACACAGTGCAACCTCCTCAGCTAAAACCTAATCAGATTTCACATCACATACAACCAAAAGGAAAAGAAAACCTCCAGCAACAGTACTTAGAAATTGGTGATGCACTATACCATGGTGGCACTCCTTAGGAATATTATTACTAAATGAAATGGATACTATTAAACATCCTTCCTCTCGGAACAATATTTTTCTTAGAATCAGTCACAATGTCTTAAGTCTGTCAGAATACATAGAGAACTCAAGTTATCCAAGATCTTATGCCAATGGAACTAGCCACAGAAATCAGAGCACAGATATTTCAATGTACAATGCTGCAAACCCAGCTGGCAGCTAGAATTGAAGAATTTAAAGATGAAATATTGAGTAGTGATCATCAAACAGGTGCCAATATGTAAAAGGCCATACTAGATACCCAGAAGAAAACTGATGTGCATGCTGATCCGAAAGTATGCCTTGCACTGTCCCTTACAATAACAACAACAAAAAATAACATAGGAAATATAGGTAACGTGCCCATTGCAGTAAAAATGTATAATACTAGCAAGAGTGACAAACATATTAAACCACTGAAGTTAAAATCATGAAAAATCACAGTTATAGTGTACAAGTCACCTGCACTATAGAGCAGATTCAACAAATAGACAGTCTACTGTTGAGCGTAATGGATGTGCATCACAATGAAGTAAGCCGGGACAAAGTGAAATTATCAAATAAACAAAACAAAGAGATCAAAATAGTAATTGTAGACATTAGACAGCATGTAGACACAGTAGGCCCGAATCATATTTATAAACATATAGACTTGCACACAAAACTAAATAAACTAGTTGACGAAAAAATTATACTCATCATCCTCTGATACATAACAAGAATGGGGTGTGAAAAGGGGAAATCAATAATCTTGCCCAAAACTGAGGCAGCAGATAGATTGATACGGAAGACAAATAATCCACCCACAGATTTTAAAGAACTATGTGACCTAGTACATCAAGTTCACACAAAAAGATTGGAAACTCTGAACATGCACTACATCCATAGAGTATAGTCAATGTATGTAGTAGAAAACTACAGGGACACTTAAAGCTACGACTCACATTTTAATTTTAAACATTGTCGCTGGTGTGTGAATGTCATGTTGTCAGTATGAGCCAGTGACACTAATGGAAGACTGCAAAGTATCTGAAGCTGAAAAGCAGAATTTGCAGTAGATTCAAAGAAAGGTATTCTCATGTAGAATCTAGGATGATTTGTGAGAGCAAGATTATCAACAAGATCTTACACTTCACAGTGAATGGGTGTTTCTTGAGCATACACAAAGTATACATAGATCTCAACTGACTGCTTCAGCAGAGAATTCTCCTTTTTATACATACACAGAACTTTCTGACAAATCACTTTTGTTCCAGAAGGTTCCAGAAAACACAAATGTTAAATGATAAATAAGTGCATGAAACAGGAATCGAATCGATGACCTGCTCTTTTCCAGGTGGTGCCAGTATCAGCTACATGACAGCAAATTATGGGCTGCATGTAGCAATATTATTCACAATGTTGAAGTTTTGACGATGCAGGCTGGGATAATTTTAATTCCCCTCTTGTTTTGCCAGCTGCCTCCTTAAATTCGTTTTTTCACTTTGACCTAATTACCATTAACATATGTGTGTATAACCTGCATTTTCATACAAGAGAAAGATTGACCATCAGTTTTAAAGAATATAACACCAGATCTAATTTTGTGCTTAGTTTTATGTATGTAATTGATTTTCTAATTTATTTTAACTATTCCTAGTTAGTATCTTTCATTATAGGGTGAAATCAGTAATTGTTTTGTAACTGAAATTCTATTGTTGACATATAAATAAATATAAATTCTGTATTAATTATAAACATTTGGAAGGAAGATGAAATACTAGTCTTCTTAAAGGATCTATTTAGCTCTATTCAAAAACATGTTAGCAAAGCCAGCCCTTAATTCATTCCAAAGTAATTACCAGTTTTGTCAAAAGTATTGTTTGCATACTTATATTTGTTAATTTCATGATTTAAACAAATAATTCAGCTTAGCCCTTTTAGTAGAAGAAACTGTTAAAAAGAACCAATTTTTCGATATATTTAGTTAATTTAATAAGTCAAGTTTTAATTGTAATTTCTGTAAATTTAACTTGAAACAATGCCTAGTTTCAGTACCTATTATTGTGATGACATATAAGGGCCCGATTTTTGGTCACAAGACAGTCAGTACACAGCTGAGTTTCAGACGAGAAATCTGTGTTGACTAGAAAAACAACAATGCTTCAACTTAACCGTGTAATAAGTGTTAAACAATTAGGCCGTGTGTAAAAACAATGGCAATGTCTGCTCCATATGTACCTTATTATTCTTCAAGAACGGTGAACTTTGTGGTTAGGTTGTACTGCTCATAGATGTTCAACAGGAAACTATTGTAACAGTATATGGAGGTTTGCCTTCAAACTATTAATGAGGCTTTTCGAAAGTTAAACAATAGTGCACTGGCCATATAACTGTGTATTATTAGGGAGTTGTGAACAGTGAAACTAAAGACAACTATACACCTGTCGGCTACATTATTTACAGCTGTCAGTGTTGGAATCCACTACCCATTTTTCAGCCAGTGTAGCAATGCAGTATGTCAACACCGAGGACAACAAACAAAAGAAATAAAGCAGGCGGAACTGTCTCAAAGTCTTGTATCATCCTAACTGACATAGTTTTGGAATAGATAACAATTTTATTCCATTTTTACAAGTATACAGAAAACATACACATTTCTAGTGTTACAACGTAATATATGAGTAAAGTAGCTTTTCAGATTAAAAAACTAGGCTGAAAAAAGCAACACTAAGTACTAAATCAGACAATGGAAATTCCAGATTGGAATTTCAAAATGTTAGCTTTTGGCCAAAGCCTTCTTAAGAAAAGGAAACACACACACACACACACACACACACACACACACACACACACACACACATTCATTCATTCACACAAGCAGGCACACCTCACCACATGACTGTCATCTTCGGCAGCTTGGACCAGGATGCAAATGTTATATAAACAAACGCAGCAAACTGGAGAGGTTGGGGTGAAGGGGAAAGGGTAGCAGGGAACGGATGGGGAGGGGGGGGGGGAGGAGAGAGAAGAGCGCTGTGTGATGGAGCATGTAAGAACTAGATGGAGGCATAACAAGACAGTGAGGTGGGGAGGGAGGGGGAAATGAGAAGTGGGAAAGGAGAGGAGCTGGGAAGGGGAAAGACGGGTGGGTGCATTAGCAGAAAGGATGTCCCCACACTCATTGTGTGCTGCTCTCTACCAAAAAACCCCCCATCTTTCCCCTCCCCTGCTACTCTCCTTTCCCCCATTTCCCCATCGTCTCTCCCTACAGCCTCTCAATGCTGTGCTTGGTGAGCGTCTTGTCATGCCTCCATCTAGTCCCTGCACACTCTGCCAAACAGCACCCCTCTCCCCTTACCATGCTATCCATTCCCTTCCAGTTCCCCTTCACCGTGCCCTCCTGATTACTGTTTTCATTCATGTGGCAGTTGCATTCTGGCCCAAGCTGCCAGAGGTGGCATTAATATTTGTGTGAAGTGTACTTGCTTGTGTGAATGAATGTGTGTGTGTGTTCCCTTTTATAAAGAAGGCTTTGGCCAAAAGCTAAACTTGTAGCAGTCTTTTCATCCTTTTTCTTATACAGTCAACATTAAATACTATGTAGAATAAACTTGGAATTGGCTCTGTGCATGTGTGAGAGAAATCAGACAGCTACTTGAAGGAATGGTAAGAGAGAAAGAAAGTCCAGGCACATCCATGGTGGCTCTTACACCAGCAACGAGTGTAGAGACTCTTGAGTATTAAATGAATTAAATACACTGAATGAAATAATCTGACCAGTGATAATGAAAACAATAGTGATGTAATCACATGAAATTATATCAGCTCAAATGATTCAGATCTAAGGAACCTGAAATGTAATGAATATGTAGTCAGTAAGGATTTATTACATTACAGATTCAGCGTTTCAGAATAGTTTATGCTTATGTTATTTCAATTCATTGATCCTCATTTATTTCATCCCCATCAAAACTTTCATTTCATTTCAGTGGAGCTAATTCAGTTCTTTATCTATCCCTTCATGGTAGGATAAGTCATGGTCCTCCATCAAATCCCCCTTAAGGTGCTACTACCACATATCTCAAGTGTCAACTTCTGGTTGCAGTATTTGGAAATTGTAGGAAGAAACATCAGCAGTGATAAAAATTTGAATCAGTCCTGTAGGTGTGCCCAGATAACCTAATGCTTAAGGCAATTTCTCGTGATAAGCAGGAAATCCAGATCTGAGTCCCAGTATGGCACAAATTTTCAGCTGTCACTGCGCTGCACTATTTAATGTATCACACTTGTAATAAGAACAATCCATGACTGTGTGTTATGTAAGTATGTCACTGGAATTTTGCTTTGATAAGCACTTTTAGTACAGGTCTGATTTCAGATTGTATGGCACATTTGAAACTAGTAACCAGTATAAATTACACGCAACTGTGACAGCAATTTAAATAAAAAATTACCAAATATAAGTTCCAGGTCATTCCTCAGCAAATTTAGGAACTACATAAATAAGTAGTTTAGTTGAAGAAGAGTGGACATCCCAAAGTTGGAAAGACAAGTATAGATACAAGGAAGCTAACTGTGAAGAAATATAGGGTAACAGAAGAAATACTTCTATTGCTCAGTGAAAGAAAGAAATACAAAAATGTTCAGGAAAAGAAAGGAATACAGCAATACAATGAGTTGTGGCACAGTCACACCAAGCTTCTTGGTGATCCAGGGAAGTTTTTTTATTTATTCCAAATGTTTGTTGACTTGGAATACATAGGGTACTCAGAATTACAGTCAGAGTTTGATAGAGCTATGGAAGACTTGTGAACAAGAAATGCAGAAAGCATAGATAATAATACTTCAGGATATTTAAAAATCATTCGACGAATTGGTGAAAACTATTGAAGCTAGTGTTTAGAACCTATGAGACTGGAGACATACCAACAGACTTTCAGAAGTATGTCTTCCACACAATGTCAAAGACATTCAAGGTAGATAAATGTGAGAACTTTTATACTGTCAGATTGGCAGTTCTTGAGTCCAAAGTTGCAGACAACTATAATATACTGAATAACAGGAATGGCAAGTGAAGATTTGTTAGATGGCAATCAGTTTGGCTTCATGAAAGAAAAAGGCTGCTGAGAGGCAGTTTTGGTGGTGTGGTTTATAATTGAGGCAAGACTTAAGAACAATGTAAATGAAAGATCAAGAGAAAATATTGTAGATTAAAAAAATCCATAAGGCAAGGACGGAGTGTTCCTCCACTGCTGTTGCACTGGTTCGTGGAAGAAGCAATTACAGTTATAAAAGAAAAGTTCAACACCGAGATTAAAATACGTGGCGAAAGGATTTCAGTGCTGATGACATTGTTATGCTTAGTGAATGTATGAAAGAATCACACGACCTGCTGAGTGGTTGAACTGTCTAATGAGCACCGAATATCAACCAATAGAATACCAAAGAAAATAAAAAAAATAATTAAGGCTGAAGCAACAAACTTACTGTCACAACTGAGTGCTGTGTAGCAGATGAAGTGAAGGAATTTTGCTACCTAGCAAGCAAAGTAGCAGATGACAGACAAAGCGAGGAGGGTGTAAGAAGGAGATTAGCACAGGAAAAGACGGCATTCCTCGCTAAGTCGTCCAGTATCAAACGTAGCCCTTAATTTGAGGGAGAAATTTCTGAGAATGTATTTCTAAAGTAAAGCATTGTATGAAAGTGAATTATAGACAATGGGAAAATTGGAAAAAAACAGAATTGGAGCATTTCCGATGTGTTATTACAGAAGGATGCTACAAATTAACACTGACTAAAAGAAGGGGCGGGATGACACAACACATGCTAAGACATTGGGGAATAACTAGAAGAAGTCTGAGAGACCAAAAACTTTAAAGAGGAACTGAAGTGCTGTCGTGAACATCAGTCCAAATACTGGTTTGATGCAGCTTACCGAGCTAGCCTGTCCTGTGCGCTGCTCTTCATCACAATATAACTACTGCAACCTACATCAGTTAGACCCTGCTTACTGCAGCCAGTTCTTGGTTCCTTCTAGAATTTTTACCCCCCCCCCCACACAATTCACTCCATTACCAAATTGATGATTCCTCAATGCCTTAGGTTGTGTCCAATCAACCAATATTTTCTCCTAGTGAAATTGTACCATAAATATCTTTTCTCCCAAAGACGATAATATCCTTGGTAGATCACAAGAGTTGCGCTACTGAGAATGGCATTTTTATGTTCACTCAACAAATTTTACAAGCATTAAATAACAAAACAGTGCCAGTTGAATTTTCTGCAACTATCTAAGGCATTTATCTGTGTGAATCACAAAATTCTCCTAGATAAACTGAAGTTTTATGGCACTGTTGATATAACCAACCAATGGATAATGTCATACCCAACCAAAAGACTGTAGAAAGCTGTAGTTAGTAATTCAACCAATGTAGTCCTGGGGATATTTTTCTGACTGGGGAGAAATCAAATAGCGGTGGCCCCAAGGCTCACTTTTAAGTCCACTATTGTTCCTCTTACATGTAAAGAATCTTCCGTCTAATATACTAATAGCAGAATTAGTTATTTTTGCGGGTGACACTAGTAGTGTAATCAGTCCAAGCATACATACAGTAACAGAAGAAATGGTAAACAATGTTCTTAAAAGCATCATTGATTGGTTTTTGGCAAAAGTCTCACTATCAGTATAAAAAAGACAATATGTTCAGTTGGTTGGTTGGTTGTTTCGGGGAAGGAGACCAGACAGCGAGGTCATCGGTCTCATCGGATTAGGGAAGGATGGGGAAGGAAGTCGGCCGTGCCCTTTCAGAGGAACCATCCCGGCATTTGCCTGGAGTGATTTAGGGAAATCACGGAAAACCTAAATCAGGATGGCCGGACGCGGGATTGAACCGTCGTCCTCCCGAATGCGAGTCCAGTGTCTAACCACTGCGCCACCTCGCTCGGTAATATGTTCAGTTCTTTACATCTAGAGGTACTACACCAATGATAAGTGTGACACTTGGTGAGTAAACAATAAATAGAATATAAACTTCAAACTTCTTAAGTGGTCATATTGATGAGAATTTAAACTGGAAAAAGCAGATTTTGAAACTCCTGAAACAACTCACTTCAGCCACATTTGCACTTAATCATTTGCAAAAACTGGGGAGAGACAAATCAGGAAATTGACATAGTTTTCATGTTTTCATTCATTGATGTCATGTGGAATAGTATTCAGCTGTCACTCATCTTTAAGAAAGAAAGCCTTCTTTGCTCAAAAACATGCTGTAAGATTAATGTGGTGCACATCCATAATCATCTTGTAGACGTCCGTTTGAGGAGTTAAGCATTCTGACTACTGCTTCACAGTATATTTAATCCCTTATGAAGTTTATTGTAAACAATCCACTGCAGTCCAAAAGTAATAATGATGTACATGATTACAATACCAGAAGAAAAAAATGACATTTGTTACGACATTCTAAGGTTCTCTTTAGTACAAAAAGGGGACACAGTGCTGGAAAAAAGCATGTAAATGTAAATATAGGCATATGTACAAAAATTTGTGATAATAATATAAAGTAATATGTTCTACATCATTACAATTTATCATGTAAGTGATCCATGGAACACTAACTACCTCCTTAGTAACACAATTCCCCCATCCAATCTTAAGGACTCTTCTGTAGCATCGTAGAAAGCTTCTTTTCTCTTGTCTGGACTGTTTATCATTCATGTTCCACTTTCATGCAAAGCTACATTCCAGACAAGCACCATCAGACAGGACTGCCTAACACACAAATTTATATTTGATGTTAACGAACATTTATGTTGCAGAAACACTTACCTTGCTGTTGCCAGTCTGCATTTTATATCGTTCCTACTTCAGCTATTGTCACTTACATTTGATGGCCAAGTAAGAAAACTGCTCTTCTACGTTTAGCATATTATTTCCCCATCTAATTGTGTAAATATCACCTGCTTTAATGTGACTATATCACATTAATTTGTTTTACTTTTGTTGATAATCATCCAGGGTTATAAATACAAAATCAAATAGGGGTAATGCAGGAGTAGGTTTAATAATGAATAAAAAAATAGGAGTGCAGGTTAGCTACTACAAACAGCATAGTGAACGCATTATTGTGGCCAAGATAGACACAAAGCCCATGCCTACTACAGTAGTACAAGTGTATATGACAACTAGCTCTGCAGATGATGAAATAGATGAAATGTATGACGAGATAAAAGAAATTATTCAGGTAGTGAAGGGAGACGAAAATTTAATAGTCATGGGTGACTGGAATTCGTCAGTAGGAAAATGGAGAGAAGGAAACATAGTAGGTGAATATGGATTGGGGGGAAGAAATGAAAGAGGAAGCCGCCTTGTAGAATTTTGCACAGAGCATGACTTAATCATAGCTAACACTTGGTTCAAGAATCTTAAAGAAGGTTGTATACCTGGAAGAATCCTGGAGATTGTAAGACATTTCCAGGGGCAGATGTGGACTCTGACCACAATCTATTGGTTATGAACTGCAGATTGAACCTGAAGAAACTGTAAAAAGGTGGGAAATTAAGGAGATGGGACCTGGATAAACTGACTAAACCAGAGGTTGTACAGAGTTTCAGGGAGAGCATAAGGGAACAATTGACAGGAATGGGGGAAAGAAATACAGTAGAAGAAGAATGGGTAGCTCTGAGGGATGAAGTAGTGAAGGCAGCAGAGGATCAAGTAGGTAAAAAGACGAGGGCTAATAGAAATCCTTGCATAACAGAAGAAATATTGAATTTAATTGATGAAAGGAGAAAATATAAAAATGCAGTAAATGAAGCAGGCAAAAAGGAATACAAACGTCTCAAAAATGAGATTGACAGGAAGTGCAAAATGGCTAAACAGGGATGGCTAGAGGACAAATGTAAGGATGTAGAGGCTTGTCTCACTAGGGGTAAGATAGATACTGCCTACAGGAAAATTAAAGAGACCTTTGGAGAGAAGAGAACCACTTGTATGAATATCAAGAGCTCAGATGGCAACCCAGTTCTAAGCAAAGAAGGGAAGGCAGAAAGGTGGAAGGAGTATATAGAGGGTTTATACAAGGGCGATGTACTTGAGGACAATATTATGGAAATGGAAGAGGATGTAGATGAAGACGAAATGGGAGATAAGATACTGCGTGAAGAGTTTGACAGAGCACTGAAAGACCTGAGCCGAAACAAGGCCCCGGGAGTAGACAACATTCCATTAGAACTACTGATGGCCTTGGGAGAGCCAGTCATGACAAAACTCTACCATCTGGTGAGCAAGATGTATGAAACAGGCGAAATACCCTCAGACTTCAAGAAGAATATAATAATTCCAATACCAAAGAAAGCAGGTGTTGACAGATGTGAAAATTACCGAACTATCAGTTTAATAAGTCATGGCTGCAAAATACTAATGCGAATTCTTTACAGACGAATGGAAAAACTGGTAGAAGCGGACCTCGGGGAAGATCAGTTTGGATTCCGTAGAAATGTTGGAACACGTGAGGCAATACTAACGTTACGACTTATCTTAGAAGAAAGATTAAGAAAAGGCAAACCTACATTTCTAGCATTTGTAGACTTAGAGAAAGCTTTTGACAATGTTAACTGGAATACTCTCTTTCAAATTCTGAAGGTGGCAGGGGTAAAATACAGGGAGCGAAAGGCTATTTACAACTTGTACAGAAACCAGGTGGCAGTTATAAGAGTCGAGGGGCATGAAAGGGAAGCAGTGGTTGGGAAAGGAGTGAGACAGGGTTGTAGCCTCTCCCCGATGTTATTCAATCTGTATATTGAGCAAGCAGTAAAGGAAACAAAAGAAAAATTTGGAGTAGGTATTAAAATTCATGGAGAAGAAGTAAAAACTTTGAGGTTCGCCGATGACATTGTAATTCTGTCAGAGACAGCAAAGGACTTGGAAGAGCAGTTGAACGGAATGGACAGTGTCTTGAAAGGAGGATATAAGATGAACATCAACAAAAGCAAAATGAGGATAATGGAATGTAGTCAAATTAAATCGGGTGATGCTGAGGGAATTCAATTAGGAAATTAGACACTTAAAGTAGTAAAGGAGTTTTGCTATTTAGGGAGTAAAATAACTGATGATGGTCGAAGTAGAGATGATATAAAATGTAGACTGGCAATGCCAAGGAAATCGTTTCTGAAGAAGAGAAATTTGTTAACGTCGAGTATAGATTTAAGTGTCAGGAAGTCGTTTCTGAAAGTATTTGTATGGAGTGTAGCCATGTATGGAAGTGAAACATGGACGATAACTAGTTTGGACAAGAAGAGAATAGAAGCTTTCGAAATGTGGTGCTACAGAAGAATGCTGAAGATAAGGTGGGTAGATCACGTAACTAATGAGGAGGTATTGAATAGGATTGGGGAGAAGAGAAGTTTGTGGCACAACTTGACTAGAAGAAGGGATCGGTTGGTAGGACATGTTGTGAGGCATCAAGGGATCACAAATTTAGCATTGGAGGGCGGCGTGGAGGGTAAAAATCGTAGAGGGAGACCAAGAGATGAATACACTAAGCAGATTCAGAAGGATGTAGGTTGCAGTAGGTACTGGGAGATGAATAAGCTTGCACAGAATAGAGTAGCATGGAGAGCTGCATCAAACCAGTCTCAGGACTGAAGACCACAACAACAACAACCTCATTTCAAGACACCATCCATTCTGTTCAACTAATCTTACAATTCCAATGCCATCTCTGATAGAACTACAATGTTCTCTGCAAACCTCAAAATTTTTATTTCTTTTCCCTAAACATTAATTTCCTTTCCAAGTTCCTCCTTGGTTGTCACTGCTGCTTGCTCACTGTACAGATTGAACAACATCAGGGATACATCCCTGTCTCACTCTCTTTTCAACTACTGCTTCCCTTTCATGTCCTGTGAGTCTTATAGCTACAGTCTGGGTACTCTACAAGTTGTAGGTAATCTTTTGCTTCCTATATTTTTACCCCTGCTGCCTTCACAAATTCAAAGAGTGTAGGCTCTTCCACCCAACATTGTCCAAATCTTTTTCTAATTCTAAAAATGCTATGAATGTATGTTTACTGGTCTTCAGTGTAAGATAAGTCATAGTCAGTATTGCTTCATGTGTTCCTAAATTTCTACAGAATGTAAACTGATCTCGCATCTGATTGGCCTCAACAAGTTTTTACGTTCTACTAAAAATAATTTGTGTCAGTATTTTGGAACCACTATTTACTAAACTGCTGGTAAAGTAATAATCACATCTCTCAGCATCTCCCTTCTTTGGATTTTGAATTATTACCATACATTCTTCTTGCAGCATGAGGGTAATTTGCATATCAGGTGGAACAGTTTTGTAGTGGCTGGCTTTTCCAAGGATCTCACTAATTCTGAGGGAAAGTCATCTACTACAGAGGATTTGTTTCTTCGTAGGTCTTCCTGTGCTCGTCAAATTCTTTGAGTGCAATATATGGTTTCAAACAACTAATCAAGAAAATTGGATGTAAGTGCTACTCTGAGAGTGGCACAGGAGAAGAAGTTGTGGCAAGTTGCATCAAGCCATTCTGAAGTCTGATCTCTGAACAAAAAATAGGGAAAAACACTAAAAGCAATGGAAGTGGACAGTGCATCATGATAATGTAGAGCTGTTGAGGAACGAAGGAGCTAAACTGGGATTGAAAGTGTTCTCCAACATCTTGTTTGATGGTCTCTTCTCAGTTGTTCAGAGAGAGATTGTCTCATGCCAATGTGGATTTCTCCCAGGGAAATCAGCAATAGATCAGATCTTCACGTCAAAGCAAATTTTAGAAAAGATTGTTGATTTTGTGATTGACATGCATCACTTCTTCAGAGACTAAAAATCAGCATATGCTAACAAAGAAGAAGATCAACTGTACCTTGTTTCGATTGAACTAGGAGCTCCTGCAAAATTGTCAAGGTTTGTGAGAATGATAATGAAAGAGGTCAACAGATGGATGAGAATGGGACTGATCCACTAGATATATGAGATGGTTTAAGACAAGGAGATGCACTGAGATGTCTCCTTTTTAATGTCACCTTGGAGAAGGTTGTGGAGTATGTACACCTGCTGACAAGGGGAACTATCTTTTATAAATCGGTGCAAATACTTATCTATGACAAAGGCATAGGTATTGTTGCAAAAACTTGGAAGTCAGTGAGGAGATGTCATCATACTTGAGCAGACCAGCACAAATATGGACTGAATGCCAGCAACACCTGTTTTGCATTATTTTTAAAAAAATCTATTTTCCTCAATTCTCTTAACTCACGTCACCAGATTAATGAGTTATAAAACATTTTTAAGACCAGTGCTTACATATGCCTCAGAAACTTGGCTGTTAATATCAAAAGATATTGGCATTCTTGATGACTGTGAGAGAAAGATACTTTGAAGAATCATTGACCTAAGCTGTGAAAGAGGAAGATGGTGGAGTGGGTACAGTCAAGAGCTTTATGCTGTGTATAAAGATCCACCGGTTAGAAGAATGGTGAAATCAGTCAGATCGGAATAGGTGGGGCACGTGGCAAGCATGAATGATACAGAAGTAGTTAAAAGGATGTTAGATAGAAATCCATTGTTTAAAAGAAGACGGAGTCAACTGAGAATCAGATGGATAGATGGAGTAATGTAGTACCTGCAGAAAATAGGCTGTAGAGGATGGAAAACTACAGTGTTGGTTCATGGCAGAGAATTGTTGGAGAGACCAAGGTTCACAGTGAACTTTAGGACTACAGAAGAAGAAGAAGAAGAAGAAGAAGGGAAGTGGACAGTGTGCCATGCAGGAGTGCCAGCGTTTGAAAATTAATGTGGATGCTTTGAATCAAAGTTTACAAATTTTAAAAACTAACTTTCCTTAAAATCCAGTTTCAGGAATTTTTGAGTGAGGAGGACTTGATGAAGGTAAACAAACTATTATTTATTTTTCTGCACTAGTTAATTAATAAGAAATATAGTCCACAGAGAATTGTTTTATTTTTTCAAATCTTTCTGTAATTTCTATTTCGTACACATAGAGAATGTGTTCCTACCAACAGTGGATTGTTTGATGAAATTGTTCGCTGCAGTGTCACGTTTCAGTTTTTTTGCTTCTTGTTCATGGACACACATGACAGCATTATTGTTCAATTTCTCTTAAGTTTTTAATTGTATAGAGGCATAGAACATGCATGTTTGAGGAACAGAAGATCACTAAGTCATCTGCACTTCCAACAAAATAATTTTTAGATTTACACTCATCTAATATATTTATGTGCAAAGTTAATCTCTCTGGGTCAAGGTCATCCTAATAAAATTCTACTATATAAATGCAATCTTTAGTTTTGGAAAGAAGAAATGTTTCTATTTGTTTGAAGAGAATCAGAGGAGCTTTAAAAAATTGATACTTGAAACAGTAAATCACAATATGTAAAACCTGAAAATAAATTATCCGACAATAATCATGGGGGCTGTCAAAAGCACAGGGTAGAGCGCCATCATCCAGGTCTCTGATATCGAATTTTTTGGACAGTTTCAAACAAGAGTTCCATACTTCATTAAAACTTTCATCAATTTGAGATAACTTCACAACATCTTGGACACTATTATTATTGTCCATGGCCTTTTGGAGCTGTAGAGAGAATTTTTTAGAAAAGCATTCTCAATTTCAACTGGTTTTAAAACTGGGATGAGAAATGTTGTAACAAAGACAAATACAAAATAACACAAAATATAAGAAATCTTTAGCTTTAGCACCGTCGTCCAATTTTTTTGAACTTGAGTTCCTCAAAGAACGAAATTATGTGTTTGTATTCTGGAAAACAGTTTTCAGAAAACTTATTTTACATCACCACCTAACAGTGCAAAAATGCCAGAGAGCTACAGGACAAATAAAGCTAACATGTTGGGCAGCTTGCAGAGACTCTTTTGCTAGTCACTTGAGGGGCCTCTGTGCAAAATTGAATATTTCTGTCACATTTGAAAGATATCTCTCACCATGATTGCATTTTGCATTGTCTCTTGACTCACAAAGTTCAAAGAAAGAGCCAGACAGTTAACATGAAGAAGTTGCTGCTCAATTCCTCTTATTTCTGCTTGCAACCCAGAGAAAGCATCGGTCATATTTGCAGCTCGGTCAGTAGCAGTACCTCTGCATGACTTGACATCTAGAGAAAAACAAGTGAGAACATACATTAACATTGTCAACAATACTTCATCTACAGTAGATTCAGTATTATAGAAACCAAAAAATAAAGCAAATCTAAACTTGCTTTTGTTGACAGATGTCATTGGTTTCATTTAAATCATACCGTGCTACGCAGTAAAAATTTACTCCTCCACAAAGAACAGTACTGAGTGAGTGAATATCGATCGACACAAAACCAGCGGTTTAAATCTCTGCCACCTGTTGCCCATTGGACGAAATGTTCGAAAGCTTCCATGATGTTTTCGTGAGAGGATCAGTGCTGAACACTTGTGAGTTGTTTCTGGAGGAGTGAGAAGTTTTAGGCCATGCTTGCATGGGCCAACGTGTGGCCACAGTGTCAAAATTGGCATAGTTGACAATTTTGAATTGTTCCCCAATTTCTATTATTTTTTTCATTTTTTTTCTGTTTTATTTTCATTCCTGACTTTGTGTGGTTGCTGAACACCCCAAAAAAAGTTTGGAGGGGGTGCACGAGCACTGGAGCACCAACAGAGTCAGCGTTCCTAGTGCCATGTTAATGTAGCATCATCCAGATGTAAGGTTGTACACAATTTCTTTACAGAAAATAAGCATGAAGTCTTCGGTTAGACACAGAGATGACATTGAAAACAATGAAATTTTACTTTCTTTTATGTTGGTGCCTGTGCAGTAGTGTAAGTCAAGTGTCAACTTGTTCTTCTGGAAAGTTTTTTGACAACTTTGGAAAGTAGTCACGTTGCATGTGTTTTGTTCAAGTAACTAATTAAGTCTGCTTCTCCAAGACGGTGTATATAAAAGAACATTCCAAAACTGTAACTATTATAAGTCTGCTTCTCCAACAACACAGATTTTATTAAGCACAAATTATTAATAAATAAATCACAGAAAGTAATAGTTTCTGACTCTTCTGGGAATACACAAAACGAAAAACTGCTGCAGGTGGATGCCTCTTGGCCACCACAATACTTTGGAATTTTGTTAAATAACTCACACATTAGTAGAGGAGAACATTGTAGTACCATTTGGGAAGCATTTGAATATGAACCGTGTTCTCACTGCACCAATACGCTGTTGATTCATTCACCGAAAACATGAGTGTTGGCTAATGGTGAACAAAGACAGTAACTACATTAGGCACACAGGCAAGTCTAGCAAACCAATGTTAATAGCAGGTAACAATAAAGTCTAAATCACAGACCATAAAAAACCACGTAGCCCAGGGTTGTTATCAGTAAGTACATGGGAATGCTTGCTCAACAAGCCGAGGCTGTGATACTCTGCAGCAGCCCTGAATTCTGCTGCGAGGTTGTTGCCTTGTGACTTAGCACAGCTAACTATGCAAAAGCTTTGTGTAGTGGGCATGGACATGAAGTTTTCAGTAGTGCTTGGTCCTTTTAAAAAGAGTCTTTGTGCCAAAGTGTTGGTCCACAACTTCCAACTAGACATGATATACCATTTAAAGCAGTAAGTGGAAGCTGGAGCTGCTGCGAAAAGCCAGTTTTGATTTCATGTGTGGAGAGGTTATGGGCTGTGTTTTCTGGGAAATATAGGGAATTATTTTTATTGACTACCTTGCCAAAGGTATAACAGTAACTTGAGTGATAGTACTACATCTTTTGAACCAAGTGGAACAAAATATGTGAGGAAATACCAGAACTGTCACTGAAAGAAAGAAAATAATCTTCATCAGGTGAATGGAATTAATTGTGAAGGTGCTTAAGTTAAGGAAACCTGAGGGAAGTGAATTTCAGATTATAGGAACAGCTGACCTGAAAACCAGATTTGACAGCTCTGACTTCACTTATTCCCAAATCTAAAGATATTTGTGACTGGAATTTTTGAATCCAAATGAAAAGGTTTTGGCAGCTGTATATGGATATTCTTCAGATTTCCTGAACATAGACTGGAGTCTGGCTCATTGGAAGACCACTGAATGAAATACATTGAGCTGAAAGGACAGTAAGTTGGTAAATAAGTTTGTTTCGTATTTGGTGAGAAGCGTTCTCTTGTTCCTGTATCATGCTGTTCAGACAACATATTTAGTAGGCTGTTTTCTTGGATAGGTGTTATTTGTCTTCAGAATATTTTAAAAATTGAAATTGTAAGTGAAAAATGTGTTACAGCTTTTCCGAATGTCAAAACTGTTACATCACAATTTTAGAGGAAGGATCTTAACTTTCATCAAGTTGGATTGAGACTTTAAAATGCGTTTGCAGTTATGAACAGTAGAAGAACAAAAGGAAAATAAGTCTTGTTTTGAAATATTAAATCTTATGAATAATGCACATATGTAATTATTTTGTAAGTAATGAATTACTGTTGCAACCTTAAGTTTGAAAGTAAATACAGTATACTGAATATTGTCGCAGTTTTGGAACCAAGATTAGATTGGGTTAGATTCAGTTTTCGTTCCATAGACCCAAAAATGAGATGATTCTTGTGGGTGTGAAACATGGCAGAAAGGTAACATAAAACATTTGAATGTAATACCACTTCTGTGATCGTTAGTCAGAAGATTATCAAGATATATGAATATATTACAGTAAACTGGAACTGCTAACATTTACAGAATTAATTGCAGCTGAAAACTTGAAAAGAGAGTAATATTGAGGTAGAAGAATCGGGTTAATGGAAGCAATAACATTGATGTTCAAGATATATGAACTACAATAACTTTATTTTGATCATCACATTAAGGGCTGCACAACAAACAGATTTCGAGACTGTTAAATCAAGTGTTTGTGTAATGTGACAAGAAAACTGTTTTGAATAAAAACTAAAATTCACCAAAAATATAATTTATTTTGCGTCAAATCAACAACCTTTACCACCTAATACCTGCTGTTTCGAATAGTTCATCATTTAGTCCCCTTCACTCCTTAATTTCTTCTACTTTATTGAGAAGGAAATGTGACTTCTGACTGGGTAGCTCCTTCAGTAAGATTTTTCAATGGTAGCGCGCTACAAGGCACAATAGCCTGTGGAAAAAAAAAAAAAAAAAAAGGAGGCAAGCTTTCGGTGCCAGAGGCTCCTTCTTCAGGCAGAAGAAAAAAAGGGGGATGTCACCCAAACTGAGGGTAGGGGAGACTTACAGATGAGAAAGAAAGTCTAGAGTATTTCCTTCTCATCCCATATGGTAAGTCTCCCCTGACCCATGGTTCTGGGTAACTTTCCTCTTTTCATAGATCTCTCCAGCACTTTTCCTTCTCCCTTCTTCCTTCCCCTTCAACCATTCTGCCTGAAGAAGGAGCCCCTGGCTTCGAAAGTTTGCTAATCACAACAGTCTTTTATGTGTGTGTTCTGCCACCGCTTGGTGAGTAGATTTTATTGTCTATTAAATTAAATAATTTTATCAATAATTGATTGTTTTTATTGTTATAATATACATAAGTTGATGTTTAAACTATGTATCCAGAGTAATTCAATTTCTACAGTAGAAAAAAGTAGGTGTGCTTATTGGAAAAGTATCATATAATCCTGCTGACAGATTATCCTGAAAACCTGTTAGTTTGCTAGCTCAATGCTTTATAAAACTTGTCTTGCTCTGTAGTCTGCAATACTTCTTATGTAGTTTCGTCTGTTGGTATTTATTTACAGATTCCTGTGGGAGGATAGTAATGACTTAGATGAAGAAGAGACTCATGAAGCTCTGCCACCCTTTCTTGTGGAGGTGAAGCTGGAGAATGAGAGCACAGATGAGGAATTGGAACAAAACCAATCAAACCACACTTGTCCTGATTGTGGCAAGACTTTCTCACGCTCTGATAACTTAGCCAGGCACCGCCGATCTCATGAAGGCTACAACACTCGACCTTACACGTGCCCTAGATGTGGGAAACGATTTGTTCGTGCACAGCATCTTGACCAGCACTTCCTCACACATACTGGTGAACGTCCCCATGTGTGTTCTCAAGCAGGTTGTGGACGAAGATTCTCCCGTATTGATCACTTGCGTAAACATGAGAGAATACACACTGGTGACCGCCCGTATCTTTGTCCACTGGCCCAGTGTGGGAAGGCATTTGGCCAGAATACACATCTCCAAAGGTAACTTCATCTGACTTTTATATCTAATGTACAAGTTGCTGTTATGTTCATGGTAGAACAGACACACATAA